>NC_031496.1:6776623-6818326 GCF_000237925.1 Schistosoma mansoni
CGTCCTATTATGGGACTCCTCAGCAGTGCGTACCCACGAACCCGCTCACTAGTGACTTCGAGAAGTATATCTAGGAGCTCTAGTGAGAAGCAGTGACCAGTGGAGTTCAAAACCACGTCTGTTGTGAGATAGAAACTCACTGAAGACAATTGGTGAATGGTTGCTCAACTTCGTGGATCAGTTGAAGTTAGACATTAACACCGTTGGATGCCAGCTCAGTGGTCTATCGGTTAAGGGCTTCGGCTCGAGACTGGTAGGTCCTGGGTTCGAATCTCGCGGGAGCGGGTTCGTGGATGCGCACTGCTGAGGAGTCCCATAATAGGACGAAACGGTCGTCCAGTGTTTCCAGGTTTTCCATGGTGGTCTAGCTTCAATTGACTCACGCTTTCAACTATGATATATCCATATAAAAATGTTATTTCTATTGTGATATTATAGATATGTTAATTACTTATAAATTGTATCGGTCAATCTGTAATGGAGGAGAACTCAGGTGGGGACAGTCAATTTATTATTAAATACAAAGTTACAAAATGTCTTCATAAAATATGAGAACAATACACTAAATACTTCATTTGAAAATCTTCCATCAATTGTCGTTCACATTCTGTATGATTCTTCCTATTTACAATTCCTTTCCGTTTTCCTCACCTCGACCTTCTTAGCCTTCCTTTGTCATATATTCCGCTTCTAATTGGTGTTACATACTACTTATATTGAAAGACATAAGTAGCATGCACCACAAATCGACCTACTAGGTTGTTGTTCGTTTATTTTATTTTGCACATTTTGTGCTCTTAAAGTATAACAGAGTTAGTTCCAAGTTTTAATGACTATACATGTTCAATATTTTAACACTGTGGAAGCCATATGATTTTTCGAAAAATTTTTGATCATGATTAAACAAATTACTTTTCATAGACCTAATCTAAAACTCAAATTCTTTTTCTAAGTGGGTTTTTGTCAAATAATGAACTTTCCAAAAACAATTTAACTAAGTAACAAATATACATTAAGTGATCACTTGCTCTGAGATGATCAGGTTGAGAGTCATATGACTATTCACTGTTGATATTAGATGATGTTATTACTTCATATAATATGTTGGCTAAAGTTGAAAATTGTGTAATGTTAGTTTCTAATTAAAGAGATGAGTGGCATTATGGTCACGATACTACTTAAATATTTGATCAGTTCGATAAATGTAGAACTGTATATACATCTAATCAATTATCCCCATTTTTTTCAAAATTATTCTAATTAGTATCAGTGGATTAATTCATTGTATTTAAGGAATTAAACAACAATATCAAATCATACAAAACTAGAAACGGACATTCTGCATTCCACTGTTAGACACTATTCAACTTTTATAAAACTTGTGACTAAGTGACAATATCAAGGATAGATATGTACCAGAAGAGACTGATCAACAAGGGTAAGTTAAGACCCTTTCAAATAAAAAATTACCAGAAATGTAATTTTAGAATTGTTATATAAGGCTTTGTACTTAATTGATAAATCTTGCTGATTGAACGCTATATTCGAATCCTAAGCTAGTCTCGTAACCCCCAAGCTAGAACTACACAGCGACTTGAACACAAGAGAAAAGGCGCAAAATATATGAGAATCACTTTACTCCAAAGGTTCATTTATGTACAGAAAATATAGGGTTTTCATAGTATTTTAGAAGTGCTTGGGTTTCCCTGAAAATTCTAGAATACTACTAAACATAATAGCAGTGTAGTAATCAGCCAATCAGAAACTCTACATGTGACTTTTCATTTTCGCGATATTTTTAGCAAAACTTCTAATCAGATGTTTCTTATTTCCTGAGCTTGTCATGTCTATTGTGAGAAATTTTCAGGATCATCCCAACATTAGTGAAAATTTATCCTTCTTTATTTGAATACTTTTTTTAAAATTCGTTGGGTTTATTTGTATCTATAGTGTTGCAACATATAGTAAACTGAAATTATACACTTCTGTGTAAAACTTCAATCTATTCCTTATTGTGTTATGCAACCTTCTATTTGTTTGCATGTACCATCATGATCCAGTCATCTATATAGGTATGTAAGTCAACTATCGCTATATTTATAGAATGAAAAAAATTGGCTTTAATTATTCGAAATTTCGGTTGATGTAAATTCTAGTCTCTTTTTTCTATTTTGACATTTATCATATATTAAACCATAAGATGGAGTAGGTAATGGCTAAGCCAGTAGGACAAAATGATCTAACTAAAAACAATGTTCTGGAATTTACTACCATAGTAAAAAATTACTTGGAACATCTCTTGAACTATTCTAGTGTGTTACATTAAACCATGTATCGAGAAATGAATCAATTGTCTTTAAAAATTACATTTCAGTTAAACTGTATTCTAATTGTATTTAAATAACTTGATGACATGGAGGATATCGAAAATTCCATGGTCTTTCAAGATAGATTGTATTCGAAAATAACTGATTATAGATCTTTCTTCGCAATTTACTTGTTTACTTGTAATTTAGTGTGACATAAGATTGGCATTAATCTAATATAATTTTCATGGTTGTGCTACCTCAAGGCAAGTAATGTATGATGCAGTTGAAAATCGTTGCTTAATCATATTTCTGAGAATGATCCATATTATAGCCGATAGAGATACTATGAAAAGCGTGTATATGAACTGCGTTACCAAAAGCTAGTGTTAGTGTGACCAAGTAACGATAACTCACTAAAAGTGAATCACTGATTCAAATCGCTAAATGATTGGATATCACGACTCCTTGGTTGGAGTCCTAGAGATCGTGCAACACAATGGCTTGAGACATTATCAGACATGGATCAGAGTAGTGACAAGTAATGATCCTACGGTAAATTTCTTGTACTTTCTTCACAACAGAGAGAGTAACTTTAACTGAAAGACTTCTTTCTGGTTATATTTTTGCTAACTGAACTGTTTCCCTTATTATTATTTCACTCTCATACACTAACTTCTGTTCGTTGTTGTTGTTTTTTATGTGTATTTTACATTCTCTATCTCTTCACAACCTCCTTGTCATTGTATGGCGCATATGGTTTTGGTGCCACCTTGTACCAATGTTTATGTGTTCAAATAAATAAATAACTGTACAGCTTGAGTAAATGATATCGTTGAAAAGAAAATTTTCTTCGCTGCATTGTCTCTAGTTCTTCTTTAACAACACCATGGGTTGCTTTCTTTATTTGAAAGCTTCATCATTTGACCTCAGGGTTGATGTTGGTTGCGCACTTTTGAATAATCCTATCATAGGAATAACGAGCTATCCAGTGATCAGTCTGGGATAAATACAACCCACAAATTCATTCATTTTACAATGTTAAGAAAAGTATAGAAACTTTACACATGTTCAAAACATTTCATTCAACACTATTAGTTAATAAACATAAATCGGCCCAAAAAAATGTAAAAATGCAAACCTATTTGGTAAATGTTTATCTCATTTGATATTAAATAATGTAAATCCATGGTATGTTTATAAGATAAACCATTTATATGAATTCAGTCATTATCCATTGATGACGTTAATGCAATGAAGTCGATTTGCAAGACAGAATTGTGGAATACAATTTCAGTTTGAATGGTATGATCTAATGAAACCAATAATTCGTATATTCACTATTGAATAAGCTTCACTATTTTAAGTGAATTATATTTAACATGTAAATTTCTCTTTGTTTAGATAGATAGTTGTGATGTTTAAGAGTATTTGAATTATGTTATAAACTAGTAATCCCAGAAACAACGCAATTTAATCAAGAAGTATTAGATGAGCACGAACGAATGTACTGTATTTGGAATTCAAAATCAAAAACAGTCATCAATGCAAAGAAACCACTGGTTCATATAAACACCACAATAGTTTTGTAAGGATTTGTTGTATATGTTAGGAATAATGAGGTAACTTGGAGAATTATTGGAAACATGAAGACTTCAACAGATGTTTTTTTTCGTTTGTGGTTTAATATAAAGGAATCAGAAGATACTGACACCTCCATTAAGGTCCTACTCACTGGCTGTATAGTAACTTTCTCCCTATAATATGTGAAGGTAATGGAGACGTGAGTATACACTGACCTCTTCATTTGTTTATATTATTACTGAAATATTTCCGTAAATTTTCGGTACTGCTAACGTGTTTTTTCATGACAAAGTTAACAGTGATCCTGGTATATTAAAGATAATATGCTTATATTACAGAGATAACAATTTTGTGAATGAAGATAAACGTCATATATACATCTAAGTCCCAAATATATTCAAGCACATTGTACCAGTGCATTAAGGGGCGTTTTAGCAATGACAAACACCAGTTATATCAGTAAGACAAATAATACCACAGATTCAGTAGATACTTCCAGTTCGGATTACTAAGTCAGGGCTTTCAAATTTTGTCTGACAGATTCACTGAATAACAGCAATATTATTTCTAGCATAAATAATACTGATTAATTTAACTTTATCTCCAAACTATGCTAGTTTGACGTCATCGATGTAACTACTTTAAAAAAAAACGGACGGGCAAATCAGAATCCAGAAATCAACTTCCAGAATTTTGCACTAAATTCAAATATCACGTCTAACACGAAGTAGAAATCCTTTTTGCAGATAGCTCAAAAGTTTTAAAATGATAATAAGAAGTTATTTCTGCCACGATCGCGTAAGAATAATTATGTTAAACGAATTCAGTGCACAATTCTGTCCCTGAAGATTGAGTATAACATGAAAATCAACACTATCTCTTAATCCTAAATCAAAGCTTAAAGTTGTGCAACGATATTTTGTGAACAAACGAATCAGATAAAGGCTCTAGGATTTTCAGAGCGAACTTTATTCACCCATATGGCAACAGAGCAGCTTTGCATTATAACTGGCGTCAGGTCGTGATTAAAACCCTTGATTCTAACCATGAATCCATAAACCCAACTTGAAATAACGTTAGGACTTTCTTAGTAGATTTTCGAATCTAGTTAGGTCCTTTTAATATCTTAAGATGGATTATCTGAATTCATGATGACGAATTTCAGTCGATTGTTTTCCAATTTACTGTCAGTTACCTACTGACGACTTTAATAGGTTCATTAACTGTGTTTCTAAGCCCGACTAATTATCATGTGACTTATTCGCCAATCAGAGCGTGACTTATACGGTCTTAGCACTGTACCAAACCTAAGACGTTCGACCGGTATGAGCAGCCTAGTGTTCTTATTGGTCCTTTTTCCTCCTGGCCCTGATAGTTGAGTCCAGAACACCAATAACAGCTCCCTTTATGCAAATCATTTATTTCAAACATACCGAAACGGACCACATCACATCATAAAGTAGGAAATAACATTTGTAGGAGATCAAGTCAAAAAGTGGCTGTGAACGTGGGAGACTGTATTTAATAATTTGAATATAATTTAAGAACAGTAAATCGCATAATAGTGGTCTATAGGTCAAAATAAAGCTAATAATAAGAGGTATATATATATATATATATATATATATATATATATATAGTCAATTAATAGTTCTCAGAAGTTACCCGTAGTTTCATCTTCACTACGATATAACATTAACTATGGAATAATTACCATCAATCAATTAAGTTCACAATGGAATCAGAGTCGGATTTAGAATTTTACTTCACAAGTGTTCGTTGGAAAGGAAACCTGATGATTCTCTATAAAAATCTATATATGGAAAGCCAACCTGGAATGGTCGATACACGGATTTTTAAAGCTGGCTTCCGCCGAAGCAGATGAAAAACCTGACCTATTCTGTCTGCACGAGGGCTGAACGAATTTACACTGAGGATACAATCATTATCAAACTTGACAGATCATGGCAGATACTGGTCAACGATGGATATCCACCTAGACTCATTGAGAGAAATTTGAAGTCAAAATAACAAAGTGAAAGTGTCCTTGGTACCAAAGAAAACTTTTTTATGAACACTCAGTTTAAAGGAGATACTGCAGCAGAAATTCTGAGGAACAGACATTCGAGATTTCTGGGAAATACACTCCATCCGGTTAAAGTTCGTATTATGTTCTCTAGTAGGCCTACGACTCGAAGTTGTGTAAAGAATAAGCTCCCGCTTTAGGGTCAAATCAATGTGGATCTACCACTTACTTGGTCATATGGAGCAGATTACATTGGCCGAACAAGGCGGGTTTTTTTAAATCTATATATAGTTAATTCTAGTGACACTGCCTCATCAGAAGCCTCTTTCAAAATTACAGTCAGGAAAGTCGGTTCAAAGGGACTTCATATGAAAAAATTACGTACAGCAGAGGCTATAGCTGTCTACTAGTTCAGGTCTGACCTTAGAGTATAAAAACAGTATGTTCAGTCCCTCATTCCGCCATGGTCTAAACCTTCCCTTCTATCTTCCATAATCCATCGTTTTTTTCTAATTTCTGCTCCTTCCCAATTATTTTCAGAAATCATAAACCGATCAATGTTAGAACATTTTTGAAAACCTGGGAGCACTAAACCGCCGTTTCGTCCTAGTATAGGATTCCTCGGCAATGCGTACCCACGATCCCGGAAGTGGGATTCAATCCTAGCAACCTCAGTCTGCTGAGGAGTCCATCCAGTAATTTCAGGTTTATAATAGCGGTCGAACTTTGATCGGCTCATGATTTTAATGAAATTCAACAATCTCAAAATTGAATATTTTCAGAAATATTAATTAGCCATTACTGGGGATTTTTTAATTAACAGTTATCAAATGAAAAGTTATCTCCACCCTAACATTTTCCACTAACCGATTATTACATAACTTCCTTATAATATCTGGTTTTCGTAAACAACTCATAAAAAGATACCACTTCTTCCATTTCTAATTATTCAACACTGTTGTTTTACGACAAACTACTATTTTTAGCAGATGAATTATTAATAAAAACGATTGCACAGCTTAAGTAAATGAAATCGACGAAAAGAAGATTCTCTACATGAAACCTGTCTTCATTCTTCTTCATGAAACAATTGGTCACCTTTATTATTTCAAAACCTGTTTGCCCCGACCCTTGCTGCTACCTTGACATGGTGGCTGGGCTTGCCTATCGTGATGAACCAATCGAGCTATACTGTCTGGAACAATCGCTCCTCAAGGTCCTACCATATCCGTCTACAGCGGTAAGGTCCCGACAAGTACGGAGTTAACACAAAAATTACCCACAAAAGGTTGTGTGTGACCGACCTCAAG
This sequence comes from Schistosoma mansoni, assembly GCF_000237925.1. Classification (NCBI taxonomy): domain Eukaryota; kingdom Metazoa; phylum Platyhelminthes; class Trematoda; order Strigeidida; family Schistosomatidae; genus Schistosoma; species Schistosoma mansoni. The sequence goes on from NC_031496.1 coordinate 6,783,850, forward strand.
CAGTTGTCCCTTGGGCACTGCGGTCACGCAGTGGCTGTAGGTAACACCAGACAACTCTTCAGACTAATAAAAGAAACCGGAATTAAAAAGTCAAGAGTAAGCGAAACAATCGTGGAAAGAGACGAAACCCTTATCTGCTTTCAGCCCAGACGTTTAGAACGGTGAGCAAAACACTTTAGAGAACAGTTTACCTGCCTTCAGCTACTCTGCAGTAACCCAACATTCCCAAACAGTCTGAACGGAACATTGAAGTAGGTCCCTCAACTCTAGTTGAAGTTCAAAAGGCTATAGCTAATCTGAAACGAGGAAGAGCGGCTGGTCCAGGTGGATTGGCTCCAGAGGTCTTTAATTATGGTGGTCGAATTTTAACGATTAGGTTGACTAATATTTTAGCTAAAATTCGGGAGTTGGACGTAATCTTATCTGACTGGTTACAATCTCTGACTGCCCCAATATATAAGGGGTCAAAATCATCATCATCATCATGCTTTTATTTAGCAGCTAATTGAATTTCACAGGTTAAAAAACCAATTCAAACTATAAAGCGCTCAACTCTGTCTTCCAGTTGTAAGTCCAACGCATAGAGTTCAAGTAAGGATCTTTACAAATATAAGGCTTTGTTTCGAAATTCTATAAGCTTACCAGACTGATTGATTATCTATAGTAAGAACTACTGTTGACCCACTTCCACGACAAAAACTCTGACAGTTGTTGAGTGGGTAGAATTTCCATGACTGATCAGTTATACTCTACGACTGATGACATTACAACATAAAGTCCTAGTATGCTGGAGGGTGTCGATGATAGCTGCACACTTTCAACAAAAGCTAACCTATGTACTACTCACTGCACGAAAAAACTACTTTAAATAAGGCCTTCAGAACCATTTGATAAGAGGCAATGCATTTTGGGAGATAGTACTCTGTGAATTTAATGCCCGATATTCACACTAAAGCAGTAAATACCCAGTATGTTTATAGTGGATCTAAATAAAATTTGCCTAAGGGTAACCTACGACTTTTGATTGATGATCAGCTATGGAACGGGTTAACAAGCCAAATTATTTGTGACGCCGGCTGGTCGAGAACATAAGATCACTCAGTCAGTCAGTCACAACGTAGAACTTCGCACGTACGTACATCAGTTCGAGTTGCCATACCACATTAGCACAGAGATGAAGTTGTCGATTCAAATCCCATAGTGGTAGAAGTAGTAAGAGTATAAGCAAGAGTCGGAAAGATTAGGGTTTGAAGATGTCATTGAAGGAGTATAATATAGTGAAATAAATTTGGAAAGAAAAAAAAGGATAGGGACATGAGGAATTCAGAAGATTAGAATTTGGTAGAACACAAAGAGTGGATGCACCTTCGCCATTGCAAACGATTTTGAGCCATGTCATTCAAGGTCTCTAACTATCGCTTGCTACCACCTCGCGGATCCCAACCAGGTAGTCTACACCTACCAACATGGCTCAGTCCACTTGTCAGCGACTTCATGGATTTATGCCACTTCGTGGCGTAAGATCACTAGGGCCACTCCAGAACCTATGTTCAAATAATTTCACTAAATTATATTAAATTTAGTGATTATTAGTTAAAGAGTTTATGAATGTGAAAAAACTTCACTTGAAAGATCACAGCGAATTAATTAATAGAGGTATATTGAAGGTCAAACGAACGGAACTCATGCTAAATTAATTAATACAAGTGAAATTCAAATGAACAGAAATCGCATTGAATTTGTGAAGATAAAAGTATACTGAAAGTTAACTGGACGAAAATTATCTTGAACCAATATAAACTTAAAAACTGATTCCCTTTGAATAAATTGTATTTGAGTGTTTAACATCTTGCTTTACTGAATACTGGATTACTTATAGGTTTGCCTGAACTTGTGCACTTCCCTCCCCACTATACTTTAGACGTACCCGATTTAGGATATTCAGAGGACGTTCAATTTTCCCATTTAATTATGGATAGGTTGGAGAGCGTATATAATTTATTTTATGATGGCGAGAGAACCCTAGGATATTCCGATGTAAACTGTGCCCCATTAACTGGGAGTCCGTTGAGGTAGAGAATTTCTGCTAATATTTGAAGGATTTAATTGAACAGGGGCAACACCCACCTCTTGGTTGTTTATAGGTAGTACAGAAACCAATGAGTCTTATTTCTAGAAAATTATATTATTAACAAATTTTCTTACTAGGCAGCTAGTGAGAAAAACTGTAAGTAGGCGGCACTTCACTTTGTATTTAGGACCGGGGACTTCACATAATCGGGTTAGTCAGTTTCTGTTAAACTGATTACACTTAAATTAGTTCCATTGAATTAATTGTGACTCAGTTTTTCCCTTAAACAAGGTAAAATAATATCAGTTTAATAGTTCCACTCAGTTTTCGCATGATCAATCAGCAGCCAAAGACGGCTTAACTAAGTGGTATCCTAATTGAATTTATTTTACCGATGCTGTTTTTGTGCATCATATTACTACAAAAGCAATTATCCTAACTTTTGTCTCTTAATGTCTTATTTGATTTCATTGACCAAGTTCTTGGTGGATATGTGGAACGGGTTTCGAAAATGTATTGTCGAGTTACTGTAGTTATTCTTGTTCGTAGCACAAGTGGATTTGATTACAAATTCACTTTAGAAGTCATGTCCAAAACCGATGTATTTGTTGTGCAATCAGGATAATGTAAAGAAGCCCTTTAAGTCTGAACCAAACAACGGCGAATCAACAAAAACTTAGTGAGTTATATATTTGTAAGTAACACCAAATCTACTTCATTTTGCCACTAACTTTTGGAGTTCGTGAAATTAACTTGGCAATATATATAGTGAGATTTTTCTCTACACATATTTACCAAACGATGCCTATAAAAAGGTGGTTTTGGACATGTCATTGCTTAGCTCAAAAAGCCTTTAATAAAGTTTCCTACAGATAATTATTCACCAGGTTACAAACATTATGGATCAGCAATACACTAAGCGGTGGAGTAGCATTTGCGCTCAGAATGACCACAAACGGTTTACTACAAACATTTTCACAACCCTAGTAGCCTGAAATTTACTGGACAACGATTCTTTGTGTTCAATCTTGGAAGATCAACCTGTGACCTGCTTTCATAGCAAAGTATTTAGGTCGTTTTACTCAGTATACCACCTGTACTTGACTACTGTTTACCTTTATCGATGTGAACAAAAATGGTAACACGAATTCAAAAAACAAAGTTAAACATCGAGAGATAACTGACACTGGTCACAAAGGCGTACCACAGGGACACAAGAACCCCAGTAGTGACGACCAGCACAGCCATTATTCTGCAACTTCTCATAATATTTAAAATAGCTGGATGTAGAAGACCCTCAGTCCTTGACATATTGACAGATAATTGCGATCAAGACCTCAATCGTGTGGTGGTCACAGAAACAGCTAACTATCGGATGTCTTCAGTTTGGGCACCTGGGCAGTATCACAGCCCTCAAGCAAATCGAATGAGATTTGTGTGGTGCATATGTATCTGGTGCTTCCTTATACCAATATTTATGTGTTTAAATAAATAAAAATAAAATCGCATGTCTATTCACACATTGCCTTGTGCTATGGTCAGACTCCCTGGTGAATCGATAGATTGCAATGATGCCCATTAATTAGTAATGAATATATCTTAACACCATGGCTTTTACAAAGATTTTGTAATAGTTTTTTGTTCGTGACTTATAGCCGATGGTGCCTGACAGCAGCCTTTAGAAGCCTGAGCAAATTTCGAAGCCAATGTGAAAACCAGTGTTTAAACTAATTAAAGACTAATAAAATTATACATCTATGTACTTAGGAGTTATAGATGCAGTAATTAACTATATCTTGCCTATTTCAGATATTGAGATACCTTGTTTAGAAGTCGTTTTGGTGTGATATGCTCCTGACTAAACTTAGAATGATAGCAGTTTAGTGAACATATCGATTTGCAATTCTCTAAGTAAGAAATAACGATAGGTATACATGACGTGTTGGCTACAAGACATGGTTTACCAGTGCGATAACCTTTGTAACACATTTACGAATGGAAGACTACTATGGCATTTATGACCACATTCCGAAAGATCGTAATAGTATTACCTACAGATGGAGATCATCATCATGACTATTATTGAATGCAGACCGCTAGATATCAGAATCGTCTGGAAGGTAATAACCATCGATGAGAACAAGTCCTCGAATAAATTGCCAGGCACCGAGATGCATTGCACAAAATACAAAGACAGAAATCCCTACGTGGATTTTCAACCTAACTGAATACAAATACGTACATACGCCGTCACACTTTCTATGCACTGGGCTAAGGAAGTCGTATATCACTTCTCTTTCAGCTTCTTTTATATTTTGACTGTTATGCAACGTAAACAAGTAGCAAATTACTGTAACAAGTATGCTTCATATCAAAAATGAATTTTACTTCACTAAGTTACCTCCTAAGAAGTTATCCGGACGATTGAAATAAACAAGACTTTTCCTCCTATCCAATACGAGAATAATTCTGAACTTAACTGTTGGTAGACATACTGGTATGGAAAAGTAGTTCATGACTTATTGCCCTGTACTATGTTACGTGATAAAAAGCAGCATAAGACATGACAAATCAACCCACATTGTACTCTAGGTGGTAACTGGAGCACGTTTCTCTGAGATCCAACGTGCAGGCTTCCTGAAAAGAAGCAGCATAAACTTGATTTATTTGCTTACTAAAGTTTTCGGGATGCTTACAACCACTAATTACATGTGACTTGCGATCGCAGTTACGGTGGGCACAATCCACGTGATACCGTGTTAAAATCTTGAGTCTGCTAATTATAAAAGTTTGGTCGACAATGACATTGATGGATTGATATGAGATCCACATATCCTTTACCTAGTTACAATAGCGAATATGGGGTGTCATTAACGGCAGTTCTCAATGATGAAGTAAAAAAATATGTCAGGAAAAAATTATATTCAGATACGCAGCAGCAGCAAGTCGAGGGTAGCCTATTTAGTCACAAAATGACAATCTATTTTATAAAGATCAATGTACATATCACTGCAAGTCATTTAAAGAGGATAACAATGTTTGACAAATGTGAGAGATTATAGCACTCTGGACTAATTTTTCTTCGAACTTCCTAAAGGCTTTCCTTTATCTTTACCCCTCAATTTAACTCCCAGAGCCTTCTCTAATTTCGAGATAATAGCCTGGTTTTTTACTGCACGACCTTGTTCGTAGTCTGCAATTACCTGTAGCAATGAGCAAACACTTTGAATATTATACCTGTTGTTTCTCGTTAATTTTGGTAGCCAAGTCTTTTTGTGTTAGGTTCTTTTCCCCCCTTGCCTGCATTATAATCTTACCAATATCCATGTCAACCAAATCATGGTGCAGATCCTCTGTATCCTCCTCTAGCTTAGCTGTGCTTTTCTCGATTGTCCGCTGCTTGTTTTGACCAGCAGCCCATCGTTTGTGAGTTTCAATGTGGTCACCACGGCGTTGTGCCGCACTAAAAGACTATATTTCTAAAATATCAAAAGAGTAAACGGAGTTACGGAATTCGACTTAAGCGTCACTGTACGGACACCCTCCATCGACAAATAGTGCACATCGACATTTACGAAAATTATAACAACTGCGAAGGTCACACTTGTATGAGCGGCTATTCCAACAGTCGTAATACATAATCCAGGTGTCTGATGTTTGTGATTTTTGGAAACAAAACGTAAGTGGCGTTGTAATTGCTCGAAGCATTCTAAATTAGTGAAAGTCAAATTTTCAACTCCTTATTTTTAGTATTGTATGCATAACTAATCACGTTTTTTTTGTTCAAGTTGCTTCAGATTGTTATGTGAAGGGTAAAATTGGTCGTACAATAGTTTCGCACCTTCAGAACCACGAAAGAATGTGGATGCAAACTTAGGGATGTGAAGTTGACACAACTCGGTAGTAAATAATACCCTGAAGTGTGGAAATAATATATGTAGTAATATATAACTAAATTAAGTAAATAGCCTTATAGACATACGACATTGATGATGATCCTTCTCAAGTGAAGAGAAGCGGTCAGATATTATGATAATACGCTGGGACAGCTCATGTTCGGAAACGTTAAAATGTGTTGGTCTTACGAATATTCCAGAGTAAGAAATTTTAATCAATAGGCGTAACTAGGAAGTGGTATCTAAAGCGTGTTCAACAGTACAGTCCACAATTCAGGCATAGAGAAGGAATTAGTAAGATTTGTTAGATACACATATTTCTGCTATTCCAGACGGAAAATACTAGCGTCTCCGTATAGTTGGCACTTTATCTTAGATGGGGTAACTCATGGTTTTTTTGGTTTGGGTGCTTGAATATTTATATATTGCGAAATTTGACATTAATTCAGGCCCGTCAGCAAGCTTTACTGTCTTAACATGTGTTTTACCTGACACACACCAAGCTCATGCAGTTATGATCCTTAGAATCGTCACTTTTTATATTCCTGACATCCGCAACAGAAAATACGACATTGTTAGCCTGTGGTTTCATCTTTGTACTTGACACTGATAGACGAAAGGTGAGTTTCTATGATTAGAGATTTGTTGTATGATGATATTTCAAGATGATAGGTCTACATAGTTTTACCAACATCGACAAGGTCGTGACGATTTCGAACTTCCTGAGGTAGCTTTACCGAAACAATAGTTTCGGTTGCCCGAAGTCAGATTCTGTTTTTGGACGAACGAATGAGTATTCCTTTAATATAAATCTTACTTAGGCAGACGTCAAAAACGAGAAAGGGAAAGAGAAGCGGAAAGGAAAAGCATATCAGCTCACCGTTAATACCCATTAAAAGCGCTGATGTGGCTCAAAACAGATACTGCTTGATGTGACAAAGCAGTAGTACCCTGGAGTCCATGTACACCACTGGTTAGGAATCAGTGTATTCCAACCCCTCCCCAAGTGGATTATCCATACTCAGTGATGTGTGGGCGAGAATGATAATGATTGGTTGTTTTGCTGGGTCAGACATGTAGATAATGTGACAGGTATTATATGTGTTATATATTCCACTATCCTGACTATTATTGATTGACTGTTCCTTGTTGTTGGATTGTGTCGGATCTTGGTGTGGAAATATATTGACGTTATAGTCAGTATAATCTCGTGTTCTTGATCTGAGTTGTGTTGAAGTCCTGTAGAATAGACACTGGGTGGGAATCTAGTGTAGATATTCGTCTAAGGTAAATTAAAGTCCCACATACGTATAAAAAGTGAAAGGACTGTTATAACAAGAAACCCTAGCGTTATAACAAGTATCCTACCTTTATAACACCCACAAACCCGGTTAACGCACCGAACATTCGCTTTTCGTCCTCTCAATTTCGTCAACATCGGTAATGCTGCGTGAATGCAGTGAGTAGGATTTCTCTGATAGTGGCTGTACATGTGTGGCCATGTGAGAGCATTTCGTAAAAAGGGAAGGTTGTCCCCAATCTCGACCGTACCAGGGCATCCGGGGGCGACGTTCAGGCTCATCCGGTCAGCATCAATGTCGAAAACTTAATGAACTGTCTTTGGGGGGACGTATATACTGCTACCCAGGACTAGGTCCACGATTGTTCAGTACAACACGCTTCATTTTAAATGAATCAATCATACAGTCGTCAAACGTTTCTTCATTTGTTGTAACAGATGACAACTCTGGGTGATGACCTCATTCTACACATATCTGATCAGAATTATCAACACTACCGTCAATAAAGGTCATTCTAGTATAAGTAAAGATCCTTGAAACAACTGAGAGAAAAACAATTTTCCCATATTGCATCTATGCAAAGAACAGCCTTTCTATGGCACATACGACTTGATGAATTTCGATCAAACAAACGTATGTGTAGCTGATGGACATTTAGACCATGCGTACAACTGCCAACGTATTGGAATCCCAAAAACTTGAAAACGGTACAGGAATGTCCAATATGTAGATAATAAATGAGTGAACAAAAATCACCATCGTTGAGTGCAAAGATTCAGTACAGTGGTAAGGCGATGATAGTAGATAATACAAATTAATGAGCAGTTGTATTCATAGTAAAAGGCAATAACCCCATTGCATTATCTAACGAGCAACACTTATTGACCAATGTGAGCAGTATGTCCGACACATTATAAACTGAAAAGCATGACACTATAAAAACATGTCGTCATCTAATAAACAATAATAAAGCGCCGGAAATTATCAAAAACTTATCTGACACTAGTATGGATGGAATTAAGACTAAATCCATCATATCGATTTTGTCTGGCTCTGAGAAAATAGGACGCCCTCTGTTGTGTCCTTATGTTTTCTCATACTTCCCATGACGAAGTTGCTGGAAAAAAGTTGCATCCATACTTGTCCGATTTATAGAGTCCGAGTACACTCCAATATGTGGCTCAGAAAATGCATCCCTGGATACACGGTATCTTCCATTTGACGTAAAGGCATCGAGAGTAGGCAAACTTCTACCATCATATTTCAGGGGCTTATTATACGGCTTATTATAAAGCCGTATCCCAATACAGACAAAAAATCACTGTTTGCTGATAACCAAGTAAAACACGCTAGGGCTTTGGAGGAAGACCAAACAATTATTCAGTGATAAATTAAGAGTGGTGAAAGGTGCACCAACAGCCTATAAACCGACAGAAAACTTATACGCAGAATAATTTCGAAATATAATCAAACACCTAAACGGTCACCACACATTTAAAAATAGAATTGATAGTTCACCATATACTAGTTACAGAAAGTTCAAAATCTCTGATATCTACTTCGGTTTACCACCTACAAAATTTTCAAATATTCGCCTAATGAGATATCAAAGTTCGTCAAGCCACTATTCTGTTTAAAAGGCTTTGAAAATAATTGCCCGGGAATTACGATGGCTTGAACACTTGAAAACCATAAGTCCCGACAGTTAATTTTTTCCTTGAATGAATCTGAATGATTTCTCAGGTGAGTGAGGTGAACTGTCACTAAAATTCTGTCATCCAGTGCATTAGAATTACAGTAGGTTGTCGCTCTTTATAAATGAATCGGCTTCTCAACTCTGCCTGAGACTCCAACCAGTAAAATTAACCTTATTTAAATCGTTTATCAGACTGATTACTCAATGGTCATCATACTTCATACGAGAAAAACCATTAAAGCATAGAAACGAAAGCTTTATATATTTATAAGCAACTCCCTAAAACGTCTAAACACTCATACGCTCTGGAGAAAGAAATACTTCATTTGTAATTTTTTATCGCAGCACTTAAGAAATACAGTTATTTCTTCGTCACTCAGGATATTAGGTCTTCAAGCTTTGTTTTTAAATAAGGTGACGAAACAATATGGTTTGGGTTATTATGAAAGAGATAAACCATTGATAAAAGGACTTAATGCCATAATGAGAGCATTATATGAGCCAGAGGTAAATAAAATTCACAAAATGTTGCTTAGGATTTTTTTATGGTTGGACCGTTGCAGACTAGTGAATCTAGCAATCCGGGCAGCCTGCTCTAAAATATGGGCTACCTTTTCCTGATATCTAGATATTCCAACAAGTTATCTGCTTCCTTGTTTATTTGAACAGATTATTATGTCAACTAATTGCACAACCTAGAAAAATGCGTTTGTGAAAAGCTTACGACCTTTCACTATACATCTTACAAAAATTTACAGTCGTAAGCATCGTGACGGCTGGTAATGTGCGTCGAAATGAATGAACATTATTCAGATGTCAACTTCTGAAATGCTAATATCTAACTGGCGATCACCCAATGTTTATCGTCAATATCAATCAAGAAATAAGGAACGTAAACTCGCTGAAATACTTTGTGCTGAAAATCCTATATTCTACCGAAAATATAATATTGAGTAAAACTAGCAATAATAATAACTTCCGTCCCACCTGGGAATCATCACCTGAGTACAATCGCGACTAAGACTTCACTTATATTAACTAGAAATTTATCGATAAGTGGGATGAAATGAGAACATTCGACATTCCCAGATCAAGTTATCTCAAAACCGAAGTTTTCAAATAAGAATTTTATAAACATAAACGGGATACTATTCCTTAAAGACAACTTTACCCCAGAACAACAGCATTAAAGTGTCTTTGAGCACAGTATCAGAGAGACAATCAAAAGTCATAGACGAACTGTAACGATGACGATTAAAATTTCGAATTCAACAGAAAAAGTACTCTGGGAAGTCTTCCAGAGAGTTTCGTTCGTCAATATTCTAAGTTAAACTGACAACGTGAATTGATAAATGTTCGGCCTCCATTGAAAACCTGGAAGCACTGAACGGCCGTTTCATCTGAGTATGGGACTCCACAGCGGTGCGCATCCATGATCCCGCGCTCCAGACTCCAGGATCTTTGGTTTCGCACGAACGCCCGACCTCGCTTAACATCGGGGACTGGGTGACGTTAGACATTAGGACCGCTGGATTTTTGCTCAGTGGTTCAGAGGTTAGCGTTCGCGCGCCAAACTGAGAGCCCTGGGTTCGAGTCACACATACGAGATCCTTGATGTGGACTGCTGTGGAGTCCCATGCTCAGACGAAGCGGCCATCCAGTGCTTCAAGGTTTTCAGTGGTTGTGTATCATTCATCCATTCACGATATTTATTTAAACTCAACAATCTCGACAACCCTATACCCATGCTCTTATTGTTTCAATCTTTTGTCCCATCTCTCTTTTACCATTTAGCAATAATATGCGTAACCTTATTTTATATTTCACAATCATCTTTATCTAAGTCATCTTATCCGGCTTTAATTAAGATTCGCCTCTATAGAAAGTTTTTAAATGGAAGCTCAATCCGATTGTCTAGTCGCTCCCAATAATCACAGGCTTAATACACATGTCAACGTGAATGCAAGAGAAAAGGTGCACAGAGTGGAAAGAAGCTCAACTCCAAGGTTTGGGTTGTTTACATGAAAGCAAGAGTATTTATGGCCACACAAGACCTTGTGCTTTTGGAAAATTCTCAGACCATACTAAATATTGTGGATGCATAGTTAAATATCCAATCAAAACCCTGGCCGAAGGTTCAAAATTATTCAGATATTTCTATTCGAAGATGAGTAGTCAACAAGTCTTCTGTCTTTCCCGAGCCCTCAAAGACCCTGATTAGGGATATTTTCGGGTATCTTCCAACGCTTTTACTTAATTGTTCTGCTACGTGATGTCAGATCATTGACATAAGTTCTTGTTAAGCTAAATTCAAGATGATGTCATGGAGTGGCTGGTCGTCTGGTTATTGAAACTGTTCGTGAATACTCACAGATGGATGTTTTATCCTATCCTCAGGCATTTTACGCTTGTTTATTAACTTTTCTTTTTCTGTTTAGTAAACTATTTTCTACTGAAGGAAATTTTGGTTATATTGCTCGTAGCGCGACATTTAAAATATTTTGTACATTCTATAGAACTTTTGTTCTTTGTAAAATTAGAATCAATTAAGTTGGACATAAAGTTTCTACTCAGATATACTTTGATACAGGTGAATCAAAAAGACTTTGTATGCTTTACCGAAAGAATTATTTTGACTTAATCCAATAAATTTTGATCCACCGAGTCGTTCTCTTCATTCCGACCAAGTATCTGAACCTCGATCATTATGACAAAAAAATCAAGTCCGAAATTTAAGTCAAACAATTTTATCGAAATTTGGTTAATGGGATAATATTTGAAATGCTGGCCCATGACAGATCAAATAATTCAGGAATCTCCAGAGACACTGTTCTCACTATTACCCAAATCTAGTACCTTTCAACCTATGAAATTTGGGAGGAAATAAGAGAAAGGTTAGATATGTTAAAAGAACGAGAGCTAGAAACGTATGAATGAAACTGACTTCACGACATGAAAGTTGAAAATCGTTTTAGTAAATCATGAACACGGACAGTAGAAGATTTGATTAAGCTATTGTCAGTTGGACTAGTGTCTGAAAGATGAGTTCAACCTCTATCAGTTAGGAAGCTATGACATAATATATTCACATAACCTGCTGACATTTATTTAGGTATAATGTAACGTAACATTTTCCGGTATAATACATATATAAGCAAGCTACTTTTAAATTATAAACGAACAATAAATAGTTTTTATCGAAGATGTGGGTCCGAATCATTAATAAATCACGAGCGAATTGGTCTTACTTCTCTGTACAACAACTTCAGTTTCGTTAGTAGGCTTGCCGTAATAGCATTCCGACTAAAAAATTGGTCGTTTTCTAGAAAAAGTTTTGTATCGAAGTAAAAAGAGATAACTTATCGAGAAAGGGATACATTTTAGAGTGTAGTAGATTATGGGAGGAACTAACAATCCATAACTTTTTCATTTATTTAATGGTAATACTAAGTTAAGAAACTACGAGAGTATTTCTACCGGCCTAACCAACACTTCTTGGCAGACTGTCCTATCTAAATGGTTCTTAGCATGAGGCAAATTCGAAAATGCGTCGAAAGTATTCCAGTGTGCGAGAACAGAATCATTTGACAATTGCTGATTATACGTACTCATGAAATCCATGTACGAAGTAAGCACTCTGTTTTCTCATGGGCCATCCAAGTAATAATGCCGTTCAGCTGCCAACTCCAGGGCAACATGGTTTTACAGGAGATTGTTGTCACCAGTAAAACGTACGTCTACCTTTGTTATACAGATATTCAGATAAATGTAGGAGATGCTGAACTATATGAACATACATTAAAATGATTTTTCAATGGGATGTACGTTTAGCGGCAGCAATGTTGTAATAAATTATTCAGTAATCCCGGATCGCTTTCGTTTTCTCAGCAATTCGGGAAGACAAGCCGCTATTGCTAATTTGTATAGGTACCTACGACATGTTTATGTAATCCTACATGTGGTAAGCTGGTGCATATGTATCAGCAAGTTATCTCTCTGATTGTAGTCTCGTTCTACCACTTAGTGTAGTAATTTGGCATAAAAAACATCTGGATTGGCATTCACATTTTGAAAAATAAATTTTTTCATGCAATTACTTATCCAGCGCTCATTTTTATCGATTTAAACAAGTACCGCGATAACGCAATAAATGCCAAGGAAACCCCTTCAGCTAGCCTTTTTGCGATGTCACTTTTCATATCAAACCTTTGGTGAGTTTCTATTACTTCACATAACTAGATATGGAGATCTCGAGCCCTTTTATCTAGATCGGTAATGCTATTGATTTAATATATCCTTGTTTTCACTGTAAGTCGTCCTGATTGAGTTCAATTTTCTCAGGCTTACTAATTACAGTTTCTTTTGTGGTGGATTAAACAGTATATGTACTCAAAAATGATAACAGTGTTATTTAGTACAAATAGTAACGTTAATATATATCATTTAAGTGTTATAAACACAACACACAGGTTTGCGCGTGTTCACATTGAGTCTGGTACAAAAGACCATAATTGTAGATGATCGAAGATTCCAATAAGATTGATGTCCTCCAAGTGGTATAATCAAATGTAGAATATGATATATTCCGATTACAGTCTATAAATGTGGACAGTATTTGGTTTAGAGTTTAGTTAACACAATCGCGAGTGAATGGAGAACAAGAGCTGTGTATTTGTTAACAATTAACAGCGTGTGTCATGCTATGATTGTAACACGACAGAAGAAAAAGTGGTCAACGTCATACGCTTAAACTACACGTACAAACACTTAATGGTAAGTGTGCTTGTAGTGAAAAATTGACAGAATAAATACAAATAACATCAAAAACTATCTACAAAATACGTTTGTCAGGCATATCTCCACACTTTACTCTAGTACTTACCATCGCCTATATTGCTCATGTCATAGACTGAGTTGACACCACATTAGATGAGTGCTACAGGGATGTCATCTTGCACATCATCATGGGACTTTTTCAAAGCTGATGTAGTAATGAATAAACCCCCAAAATCAATAGCTCTCTAAGTATTCGACATTGGATGCTGACCACATTAGTTTTAGTGGTCTCGTTTAGCTGAAGGCGCTCGGTCATGCATCCGTACCAGATCACGTTACAGAACAGCGTGGGAAGCATCGCCTACGATCATTAGCCAGATAAGATCATTTACCGTTCGATATATTGATAACGCATCAAATATATCTTCCAACCTCCTCGCTTCTGACTTGTGATTTTAGCTGAGTGGGCGTGATTCGATTATAGAAGGCGTTAGTGGTAAAGAGTTGTCAAACAACAATACTGGTAATATCTTCACTGAAATTGTTCTCTCATAGGATTGATTATAGACATATGCTTAGATGTCAGAAATGGTAATACCCTCTAAAATCCTTTCCCTTATAGAGAATGTTTTTGATAATAGTAGTTGGTAAATTGTTTATAAACTTTGCCACTGCCGTAACATGATATATATGAGGGAACTATGAGTTTATCAAATTACCTGGAATTTTCCACTGGTTTTTAAAATCGACCTTGAATTTATGAGTCAAGTATTTTGGAACCCACAGTCCGAGGAAATGATAATGCATGAGATTCATAAATGAATATCCACTAATATATGTGCATAAGTATAGAAGTTCAAAATTTTTAAGAGTGAAAGGTCACGCTCGAGAAAATAGGTATAGTGGGCATATGATGATAGTTATAAGGAAGTATGCCAATTTATAAGTTCAAAAGGCATTTTACAGGATTAGAATGATACGTTTCATTGGTCGGATAAAAATGTGTTGCATGTAGGAGTGATAATTGCCATCTGAGCATCGTTTCAGTTTAGAACACTAATGAGCATGGACAGAAATAAGAGCGAATTTTTAAGTATTCAGAACCTGTAAACTATAGAATTCGGCGATTAAAGGGATAGCGATGATACATTTTGCAAACTCTTAAAAAATGTCTGGGACATCCACTTTGGTTCTGGTGGTACCAAGGGAAACTGCTCAAGATTCTTCCTCTACCACACCTATAATTAACTATTTTGTTGTTCTTCACACTTTTTGAAGAGCAAACCCGAGTTATACCGCTTTATAACGGAGAATCTTTTAAAGCATCCTGGAATCAGCTTCTAAAAACAAACTATTTCGTGTTTCTGTCCATTGAGGTTTGTACTCTAGGTCATCGATTGACCTTGGCAGTAGTTCAGTTACTTACATGTGATTAGATGGAAAAGTTATCTCGGGTTCATACGGGATCATTTGACTTCTTTGTGAAGGAGGGTCTCAGTAGATTAGTCAAGGTATTCAAAGAATAATCATTCAGATTATCCCTATAGCATTTACAACCACTGGAATTCAACAGTGGAAGTGATGTCGTCGAGTTCAAAATACAGGTGAGATAGTTTTGGTTGGTAGGTATGATTAGCAAAGTTTATAGAAGTAGCTCCCCCCGTCGATTCAGATAACAGATCTACACTACTTTATCCCAGCGAGGTTAGTACATGCTAGTGTTCGCCTAAAATTATGTGTAGTGCCGGAGGTCAGGACTAACTTATGGAGGAGAGTTAAAGTTGAGTGTTCGTGTTTCTGTAAATGGTTCACCTTTGGGAGTTTTGGACGTTCCATGTGGAGTTTTACCTATCATGGTCATGTCTCGAGCATGTAACCTATCGTCTCTGCCACGCTCACAATTCTATTTACATGGCGAAGAATTCAAAGAGATTGGTGGTTATTTCATAGTCCACGGGAAGGAGCGTGTTCTTAGGTTGCTTATTATGTCAAGACGAAATTATGTAAGCCTCCGTTTGTCGCTAATTGTAATATATAGCCATTAGCCATCTCCAGATCAACTTTCAAGAAGCGTGGACATGGTTACACAGAACATGCTATAGTGATGAGATGTGTGAGAGAAGATGAAACAGTCTCAGTAAGTTACAGTACATTTAATGCGTTTAAGTAATAATTTATTTACGCAGTCCATTAATTTCAAGACTTCAAAGTCTTAAGTTGACTAATATTTATTCTGATTGGTCATAGTTCTTAGAAAAATAGTTATCAAGAGCGATTTGAATATATCCTATCATAAACCAAAGCTTCGCAAGTTGTCGCAATATTTTGCCCGTTCCAATGCATTAGTTGCCGCAGATACACCTGAATTGTTCTGTTCTCGTTTCAGTGATCCGAGCACCATAGTTTAGGCTGAAATGAATGTTTTCTCTTCATTTCCTCACCTGTTTTGTACCTGTTAGTGTAATGACTTTTCGTATGTTTGTAATACCGAAAATCTGCTGACTGTCATAGTTGCTTCGACAGTCTCAGACTTATCTCTTTGCTCATTGAGATAATTAGTAATTGGAAAGGTTAAATGCTCTTGATAGTGACTTTATAACTATTTTCTCACTATCAGAACCAAATATTTGATGCTTTTGGGTTTTAGTCTGTATTTTCGGCTTTAATGTTAGAGAGCCCGATTTCAAACCAGTGTGTATTTTTTCCAAGGTTTATACTCATTAACAAGTTAACGAAGAATTTCTGTTGTTAAATCTGTGGGACTAGTATTATGAAAAATCTCTACACCTAGTAGTTAGTATCAATGGTAATTCGAAGCAAATTCTTGTTTTACATTACACACAACTTGTGACGTCTTTTTCGGTGATTGACAGTACTTTTCCAATGTTCTCTTTTCATTCACGTATCACTGCCTGTGGATCTGCGTAACATGATCCCATTTGTTTTGAAATGATATCTTCCTATTGTATGTGGAGTAAAAACTTACATTTCAGATTCTGATGCTGCATTGGCTCGTGAACGGAGAACCGGCACTGGCATTCATCGTTGAACGTGAGCAGTTTCTTGTCCCTATCTCGATTATACTCCGAGTGAGTTTTAAAAGCTTGTATAAGACTTTCGGAAATGGTTTGTTTCCTTGTTTTTCTTAGAATATCTATTTTTTGTATTCTAATTCATTTTTAAGAATACATGGAGTTGTTTCTGAATAGTTATATCCCGGTCTATCTGTGATATGTAAAAACGGAGCACTATAACATATCGATTCTATTTGTCTTGTCCTCAAGCATTTCAATACGAAGACAAAATGAAAAAAAACAGTCAATTATTTTAGTAGATTGAAAATGTACATATAGAATTTTGATTCAGTAAATTAAAAAATCGGGGACATAGATGATAATAAATGTACTTACTATTCAGTGGCTTCGATAAATAGTTTGTACAAACTCGAAAGTCTTGTTGAAAACAACACTTCCTCGCACAAGCGTTATTATTTGCCCTTAAGTCCATTTATTACTGCCAACTTTATGTTGGACTATCTGAAACATTACAAAAAAGACCCTATAATTGAAATACTCAAGTGCGTTCTACTGCACTGTCAGTGTGACTACACAAACTCACTGACTGATATACATATACCAAGCGTAACAATTATAGTTTGTTCAGCAGAATTTTTGTAGAATCAAATGTTCAGGATTTTCTCGTTACAAAAATGTTCTAATAGCAGGTTTCAAGTGCCGAATATTTTTTTTAACTAATAATAGTATCCACATAACTACCAAGTTGTCTTTAATTTGTACTATTTGAGGCTCTGGTTAAGAAGACAGAATTCGAGATCTTCGATGATATTCGGCGCGGTTGTGGAGAATCTTTTTCGCTTGAAGAGTATGTTCATAAATTGTTTTCCACAATTCAAGTATTAATCTTTCATCACTGTATTGTTCTTATCATGATTGATCTACAGCTGATTGTAACTTACTTTTGCCCAAGTATCAAAGCTTATTAATTATTCTATTCAGAATAGCAAAAGGATTTACACTTTGTTTCTATGTACACGTGACTTGCCGGTTTATGATATTACGTGATCATTCTGTTACGGAACGCAACCGGCGCATACTCTTTAGCTAAAGATTAGTAGGGAAACAATATACATAGTTTCGAGAGTTTCCATATTTGCCTTGACGTCATTTATGAGAATGCCAAGTGCCTGAGATATTAACTGTGTATGTTATAGTATTCAGAATTACTAATTGATCTCACATCACATAGAAAAACTTAAACAATAAAGGGTAGGGTTCACCTTTGATTCTCAAATAAGTAATGAGCGCATCTACATCAGTACTTTTTTAGTTACTAACATTTAATACAGGTTAATATCCTTGCCATTAAGGAGAAAATGAGTCGTTTACCATAAGTTAGTCGTCCATCCAATTCCACTTTTTATCTTTGTTGGACAATAAGAGTATATAAAGATGAAGCTTTGTTTGTCTGTCGGTTAGGTCATCAAAATTAAATGTATCTGAAGTGTATCATTAGCCGTCTCTAACTAGTTATTAAAGTCCGTACATGCAATATTTCGTTCCTGTTTTTAAAATTCCACATTAGGAACGCAATGCGGATTCTTATACGTTTAAAAGATGATGAATACAGTTCACAGACTCGTGCTTTGTGCTATTTAGGAGGATTATTTCGCAAGCGAATGAATGTTCCCGATCGATTGTCCGATGAAGAAGCTGGAAAATTTCTACTCAGGTATTTATGACGTTTTCTTTATCTTTATAGAGAAAGTTTAAGATCATTCCATAGTTTTGTATCAATCAGTCTGTAAGTTCTTCGTTTATTTCATATGTATCGTAGTTATGGCAGGTTGATTTGACAAGCAATACTACTGCCGAACTGATCTTAAGTTACTCACATTCACGACTCTAGTTTCTAAAAGTGAATTGCTATTTAATTTCCTTTTTTTTCGTATTCCTTTATAAAATTTGACCACCGATTTTTGGACTGAAATCGAATAGTTGCTATGTTCCTATTGAGTCAGCTTGTCATTAACTGAATTTTCTTAAAACATTGTGTTTGTTACTGCTAGGACAGATAACTTAAGTGGTCTAAGTATCTACTAATCAAAATCTACTCTTATTTGGAAACAAACGTAGCACTATAAGATAATCTTCATGCCAAAAACTGGTTGAACTTGGAAACATGAGACTTCAGAATCAAGCCGTATGGCTCTAATGACAATAAAATTATTTTAAGTTTTATGATATTACAGTTATTCGGAACCGCCTAATTTTTAACGGTCCAGTTACTTTGGTTTATGCTGGAAATTCACTTAGAAGTTAATAGGAACTTCTTAATTCATAACTTAAAGTGAATCATTAGTTGTATTCTTGCCAAAAAATGCAAATTCAGCGAGTCTCGTTCACAGTCTTTTGAAGGATTTTGTCAACAGAAATGATAAAGATCCAAGTCAGAATTATCTTTCTGAAAATATGCCAAGTTACTTAAACTGCTTTCCATATTTAGTTTCGTGATAGGCTACTAAACAACAATTGCGACTTTACCACATATTAAAATAATCTTTAATTCGCTACCGGAAATACAAACTCGGAGGGATAAATTATCATAAATGAATAGGTTTCTAACCGTTATTTGGAGTTGTGCTGCATCTTAATTTTATATGATTTCATGTATGTATTCATGTTTTTTACCAGTGTTAATGTCTACCAGTTAACCTCAAAGTTTCATATGACCTTGGGTTTGGTCAGAAATACATCGAAATGATGAAATTGCCATCGTTTTTCGAATGTTTCGTTTATTTTGACAATTTTCCATTATTTTTTCAAACCTAAATGGCATTCATAGTTATGTTTCGCCACTGAGTTTTTTTGACTTGCCATGGCTTCATTTTATTATAAGTGATTTGATTCGCCTCCAATCAATAATTATACAGCTGTTAAACGTGGCTCATTTTTTCGAATTTTCGAATCTGAACTGTTGAATTGTGAGTTCAAAGAGGGTTCCACTGATTCAGTTTTATGTCAAACTATGCTATTACATAGCTTTACATAGCCATTGAGATTTTCACCATGGTTTCTTATCTGTCATCCAATTTTTATTTGAAAAATATGCTTCTAACAAAGATTTCAGCACTGTCAGATTTAAACCATTTTTGTAACTTTGGTCAAGCGACAAAATTCAAATGCTGTTTAGGGTTTTATAGTCGCTCGAAATTGACGATAACGTTTTTGCGTTTTGATGGCAATTTCGTTTCTGTGGTATTATTTGTCTATTGAACAGAGAATATTGTAGTAGTGTCATATATTCGACAAGACCATTATGTTATGGAGCTGGATGACTTAGTAACACAAAAATCAGCAACTAAGTTTACATTTTCTCTTATTATTTTTCGACCCCACTGCTGTAGAAGTCCTACTCAATATCTTCACGCGGCTGTGTTGCTTACGAAATTTAGACGACAAAAAGATAATATCCGGGACTTAAGCCGGATTAGTGGGTACCGAAGATCCACTCAGGGGCGTTGGAAAACCCTGAATTTGCAACAACGAAGCACATGGAATTCAGAATCCCGAGGGAACAAACGGCGTATGAAACTATTCCCGGTCACTGTCTACTTTGAGACCGCACCTCCTAACGTCGCTCCTCTGACTTGTGGATTAGACTTCGAGATAAAAGACTAAGGGAATGGCCGCTTAAGAAGATCACTTGCTTCAGTTTGGGCACCCAGAGAGTATTCTAACCCATACACAAATCTAATGATTTATATGGAGCATACATATTTTGGTGTTTTTTGGTAGCAATGTTTGCATTTAAACAAATAATACATTCTTAGACTTCAAGCATCAAAAAAGAAACTGGGCACTTCATACAGTAATAATATAGTGCGAGGCGCTAACGTATTTTAATCAGCCAGTAAGATTACGGTTGTAAGTAGAATATGAGTTGTATTTCCTCCATCCACTTTTACCAGTTATTGTTATTGATAAACATTCTAATTTCTTAGCACGTTTTCAAACCTAATGCGTTAACATATATTGTCATATAGGGTGTTGCTTCATAACTTGTACACTTAGTCTTTAATTACCGGCTTATAGATTTAAAACTAAACTCTCATTCTTTGAATTTTTATAAGGTTTTTCATCGTTACACAATTATCATGGCTCATTACCCTTGTATACTGATTTGTACTAATCTACATTTGATATTATCTATTAATTGTATATGAAAGACGTTTTCTTCGTTGATACTATATTTTTTGTATAACTGTTCTAATTCTTGGTAATACACTTTCAGTGAATATATTGCAATCCATCTGTCATCATTCTTGGATAAGTATCATTTGCTCTGGTGAGTTAAATTTTTTTTTAAAAATATTTCTACACTGTTATTGAACAAAATGCTTTGAAGAACATATATTCAACATTTTGTGCTTTGTAAAGGTCTCAAATATAGTATTACTATTATTCTTTGACTGTTATTTTCTACTTTTTCTAGTCCGATATTTTTCTGTCTCTTGAAGATCCTTACTATTGTTGATATTATTATTTTCATGCTTTTTGTTGCGTTTATTGATTTTTCTCTCAGTACTGATGATACAGCTTGTGTGCTTACTTGTGTAATCGGTTTTGAGTTATAAACTGTAAGAGTTAATGTTACTATCCGGTTTCCCAAACGAAACTATGTGAAGTGGAACTCGAACCCACGACTTACTGGCTGAAAGTTGAACACTTTAATTACTAAGCTATCACTCTGTAGTTCATTATAGTTTCTGTTTTTTAATTCCATCTAGAACTTTAACTATTATGACTGTTAACCTAATTAACACTGGGGATCTATGTGTTTTGTGCTATAAATAATAATGTCAGTTGTATATCTTATAACATAGATAATGAAAAATTAAAGACATGTTTTCAAAATGTCTGTTAATATTGTATAGTTAAGCTACATCACCAATTGTATAAAGATGAAAGTACCGATATAATTGTATTCTGACTCAATGGACTTGTTTTCAGAGCATTTATATCATGATTTTAAGAATTTCCATCGTAAAAAAAATTGGAAACTATGATGAAATGTCTGGTAGTCTTCAGTTTTCAACGATTCTTAAGCAGATCTTACCGTATACTAAAGATTGTAGTTATGAATGTATAAGTTGTTATTGTTTCACTTATTTTGCAGTTCACATTTAGGCAACCTTTACTGAATACAGTTAATTAACCTCAAATAAGCTAAGATTTATGCCTGGGATTTCACTACACAATCGGCTTAGTTTTGAATATGTAGTGCAGACTGTTACAGTTTATATTTATATTCTATGAGATTTTAAGTTTCATCCAATGATATTACCGATTTAAGTTTGCATATTTCGAATAATATTAATAGCTCAGTAATTCAATGTGATACAAATCAAAGTTTAGTATCTTTACCTGAAAGAAATACTATTTAACTGCGGTAGTTAACTTGCGGCATTGGTCATATTTAGTTTGAAAAGGGTTAGTCGCTTTTTGCTTTCTCCATTCTTCTATGCTCTCTTTTAGCTTTTTGCAATCAAGTAGGTTCAGGATTTAAAACGTTACATTTAGATCGCTGAATTGAATTAAGAAATTTAAGTGTATTGAGTTTTATCCTAACTCAAGTTTTATATTTATGGACACAAATGGTCGGTGTACTATAATACTTTCAAAAGCTGCTGGTACACAAACCAGGTTTTACTGTAAACGGCGCAATGATTTACCAATGATAATTTGATTTTCTTGTGTTCTTAATTTTGGTATCAGCAGTATTTAGACTGTTAAATTATTGTATGACACCATAGCAGATTGTTAATGAAATCAGGAGCACAGGTTTCTAAAAATAATTTCGTGTTAAGGTTTTTTGTATTTCAAGCAGTTAAGTTCATGCGACATATTCACGTGCTTCCTTACTGCTCAGTGCACAACTTCTCAGCTTACTGCATTTCGCTTTTAAATTTAACAGCACAGTATCAAAAGCAATAAATTATTGTTTAGATCTGTCGGTATTATCGCAGTATAACTGGTGTTTCTCGAATGTTTCGAATTAGATATTGATTAGCTTCATATTTTCATTCTTAAAATGAGTTATTTAAGGAGATACTTATCTATTTTAGGTACCGCATATTGATACTAGGTTGTTTACAATACTTGTTTCTGTGCATATTACCACTGTTTATTTAATAATTAATTAAAAAAAACTAGCTTTATAAACAAATATGGCAGTGACAATTGCTTAAGACACTCGATTTTCAATAGATAGTTTATTGTTTCCAACTCTGTTTCATTTTTGATTTGATCAACTGGTCAGTATCAGAAGCCCCCACACAGAACGCGCTATTAAAAATCGATATCTCACGTATTTGGTAAATAAATTACATTAATTAAAATCATGAACCGATCAATGTTAGACCACCGTTGAAGACCTGGAAGCCTTGGACTCCCGTTAATCTAGAGGTTAAGTGTTCGCGCGCCAAACCGAAAGTGGGTTCCAATCCATCATGCGAGATCATATGTGCACACTAGCGAGGAGTCCTATACTAGGACGGAACAGCTTCCCAGTGCCTACAGGTTTTCAGTGGTGGTCTAACATTAGTCGGTTTATGATCTCAATCAAAACTCAACAATCTCGATAAACCTATACTGAAAATTGCATTAAATTTATTTGCGGTCTCAGGAGATAACAGTTTCATATGTTGCTCACTAACATTCATCGGTGTATTTTTCTTCATTATGTTTTGATTGGCATTTGAATCATCCATTAACAATCGATAAGTGTTCGTATTCTCTTTCGATTACTTCTGTCATTCTCATTTACTATAATAACTTTTTAAATTTCTGTTTACACTAACAATCACTTATCACTTGGAGTCTATTCATTGACCTTTGAATTAATTGAATAAATTCTCAGTATGATTAACGTATGTTAAGCCTCAATCACTTGTAATGTCATTTGTGTTATTCTCCAGTTCCCATACATATCACTAATATCATAGTACACTAATTTTACTCTAAAAGCAAATATTCATTAATAAATCCGCCGACATAATCATTCTCACATTACTGATCACCGTCAACATTTTTTGACACGTTAAAGATTTCAACCAAATGTATCATTTCCCTTTTTTTTTGTAGAAAAAGCTCAATTGGTTTTTTCCTCTTTTTTTGGGATTTTTTTATAGTTTCATGATTAAAAAGTTGCATGCATTTGTCTCTGGATTATGTTGTGAAGAAAGCAATGACAATCCGATGTTTCAAGAAGTTTTATTACCGTCTACTTTATATCTCCAAGTATTACGTGTAAGTATCATGTATACAATATGTAGTGTTATCTTTTTCATAAAAATTAACAAAACATTTCTGTACCATAAGCAGCTAACAGTTGGAACGCAAAAAAGCATTTTTCAATGCTAATTTATATTCGAAAGTATGTTTTCTAATGTTTTAGCATCTGTGTATTGATGCTAAGTGGTTAGCGAATTATGACCGATATTGTGCTAAGTTTCTAACAACTAAATAAAATGTACCAACGAAATAATACTGTGTGGTGATCATAAGCATATCTTGGTGAACTGTATTTTAATGTAAAATGCCAATTCATGTAAACTG
Source organism: Schistosoma mansoni (assembly GCF_000237925.1). Classification (NCBI taxonomy): domain Eukaryota; kingdom Metazoa; phylum Platyhelminthes; class Trematoda; order Strigeidida; family Schistosomatidae; genus Schistosoma; species Schistosoma mansoni. The sequence continues at coordinate 6,808,227 of NC_031496.1, forward strand.
ATGATTATAGTGCTCGTGTATTTCAGGACTGCCAAGTGTATAGTCCTGAGTGTAGACGAAGAATACTGGATACATCTGGGGAATAGTTTGATGCGTTAATGAGTCTTTACCGAATAAGATGGTTAGGATATATATTACGCATATTCGAAGTTGCTTTTAAATTAAATTGGTTTATTTAAAATCAGTTTGATAAGTTATACAATGACATTTATTCGCGTTATGTAGAGTAATTTGTTTTAACTATTTTCTTTGAAGTTTTATGGTTTTTTTTTGTTAGTTATCGATATGTAGATACGTTCAATTGAATTTTATTGTTGGTTAAAAAGAAATTATGAATTGTAAGCAAAGATGGATAGCGGCTAGCAGTGGAATCCAGAACGCGCGTTTCGTCCTGTTTGGGACTCGTCAGCTAGATGTACCTGCATCTCAGCGTTGATGTTCACTCTGGGACTCGAACCCAGTACCTTTCGCTTCAAAGTCCCTGAGTGAACATCAACTCTGAGATGCAGATACATCCAGCTGACGAGTCCCAAATAGGACGAAACGCGCGTCCTGGATTCCACTGTTAGTCACTATCCATCTTTGCTTACAATGCTTGTGAAATAAGGCTATATCGAGTCAATACGCACAGTATGCACATATGCCGATCAGAGACTGACCAGTTGCAGTTCTAAACATCAATGGGAAGATTCAAACAAACAATACTAAGTGAACTGAAATTATGAATCGTTTTTAGCCTGGATTATGTACATTTTCAGAAACAACACCACTTGTCAACTACAGTATTCGCAGTTCATAATTTTCATTTCAATTAATTACATTGTTGTAGAGATATCAACTCACTGAAGACAATTGGTGAACGGTCGCTCAAAATCGTGGATTGGTTGAAGTTAGACATTAACACCGCTGGATGCCGGCTCAGTGGTCTATCGGTTAAGGGCTTCGGCTCGAGACTGGTAGGTCCTGGATTCGAATCTCGCGGGTGCGGGATCGTGGATGCGCACTGCTGAGGAGTCCTATGATAGGACGAAACGGCCGTCCAGTGCTTCTAGGTTTTCCATGGTGGTCTAGCTTCAATTGACTCATGATTTCAACAGTGAAAATACTAAATTCTCCACAAAATCCCCTCTAATCTATAATTACATTGTGCTTATTTTCTCTTTAAATTATTGTTTCATTGTCGCTTTTTGCACAACTAGAACTCAGTTTATTTCTTAATAATTGTAACTCTTTATTTTATGTGATTGGTTGGAATGTACACTTGTTTTCTGGGGCTTCAGTTTGGGCACCTGGGCAGTATCACAGCCCTCACACAAATCAAATGAGAATTGTGTGGCGCATATGTATCTGGTGCTTCCTTGTACCAATATTTATGTGTTTAAATAAAATAAAATTATGGGGCTAGTGTTATGCTAACCGGTTGTCAAAACTGAATTAATTGAAGGTGAGAAGATCTAAGTCAGACTGTTTTGAATGTCAGTTTATCGTTAATATCTAATTCACTTTAGTCGACTACTATTTATTCTAAGATGACATGGTTTAAAATCGGTTGCAATGGTGCGGATAAGTTAACTTTTTATCTTAATATAGGTTCTGAGCTCCCCTGTTCTCACACACCTTTTCTCTCTTTCTCTTCGAACCATATTCTCAATGTCAAGTCTTTTTCATTAATATTGGTATTACGTTATCTCGATTTCTTTGCTATTCATGTTGTTTGTTACAACTTGTGCTGATATCATGTAGGAAGCTGGGTCAACGAACATTTGTATTAGATTCTACGTTGATTATGACATTAAGTTGGTTACACATTTTAATGTAAAGGATGACATTAACAGCGAAAAATTAGGTAATACTGAGTTGACAATGTATTATTTATCTTTTAATTTCTCTGTCTTAAAGACACTTGGCGTTTTATTACTGATCAATAAGCTCCAAAGTAATCGTGTTAAATGATCAGTAATATATTTATGATGTTCATCCCCTAAAGATCCACTTCATCACTTTATTTTTTTCCTTAATAAATAGCTTCGACTAAATGCTTCAGTAGTTTTCTACTAATTTTGCTAGGTATTACCTTTGGAAGATGATATTGTAGTCGGTAAATAAACGGAGATTTCTTCATTTATGTGTGAACAAATCTGCCAGCAATCGTTCGAATTCTCCCATAATAACTTTACCAGTCGAACCTAAAACCTTCATACTATATTTTGTTTTTTGTATTAACATTTGATTATTTTCCGTTTCAGGCGAAAGTACTTCATTTACTTGCAAATGTCAAAGAACAGGTTTTATTAAAAAGTCGGAAACAGAACGTTCGTATATCCCTGTGTAAGTCATGTCTTATTGGCATAATTACAAATGTGCACCATTTATGTGCTAATAATTAAAACTGCTGAAAACCTACATATTTCATTGTCTATGGCACCATATTTATTAATCTTGTAGCATTTATCGTCGATTACATCATTGCTATTGTTTGGTAAGTGATTTAAAAATAGTAGGTTGATTAGTTTATATTTGACTAAAGTTGGGCTTGTATACTGTCTACGCGTCCGCGGCAAGTGAAATATATTTTCGAATGTAAATTAGATGAATCGCTGTTTCCAGTGTTTTTGTACCCTAAAGAAGGTTGATAACCTTGAGTTGCTAACGCTTACTTTGTAGCGATTGACTAAAAGCTCACGTATAAAACAATCGTTCGCTTACATATCCTTTTTTAGTTTGTTTTCTGTATGACCATTACTCTAAGATTAATTGATCCAAACAGAATATCTTTCATTACAGCCTTATTTCATCAGGCTCTCTTATCTCGCGCTTCTGAAGTCAGTACAGCAATGGTGTATATGGTGTCTACTGGGAATCTTCCTCCCTCATGTAAATCTACTCTTTCCGCTCAGCTTAGCGGGCAATCAACTGGCTTAAGTGTTCCGGCGGATAATGTTAATTTTCTTCGATTCGCTGCACAATTTCGAGCTGTTCACCGAGGGGCATTTTTCACAGAAATGCGAACTACTTCAGTTCGTCGTTTACTGCCGGAAGCATGGGGTTTCTTTTGTCCTGTACACACTCCTGATGGTGCACCTTGTGGTCTTTTAAATCACTTAGCTGAACCTGTAGAGGTAGGTGGAGTCTTTTACAATTTTGTAACTACAATTGCTCCCAAAGTACTGCTTGTGTGTTTTAAGTTGTATTCAGATTAGGTTTAATGGTTCAATCTGATTATGCTGTCGTGGATTAACGTCAACCTAAATGCTTATTCTATGCAATTGTCTTCTTCATTTTTATACTCTAGCTTTGATAGGCATACAACTAAAAAGTCAGATTGTCATCGGTTTTTACTATTCTCTACCTATACTTGGGGCTTTAATTTGTCTTCTCATATTTCTCTCTAACCTTTTGCTACTCTTTTCTGCCTAGGTCATTTTTATACTTGGTGTTGCGACGCGGTTTCTTCTGAGTTGTGTGTATGAATTTCTACTGTTCAACGTCATATAACTTCTCGAGCTCTTCCACAAAACAATATGCCTCTGGTAGTTACAAAACTCTCTCAAGATATTAGCTTGTATATCTTTAGAGAAATTAGTATTTTACTTCAGATAAAGGCCGTTATTCCTTGTAACTTATGAAAAAGCATTTCTTTAACACAGTAAAATTCCACTTTCATAAATATCATAGTGATAGTTTATTAAATTTCGTCAATCTCCTTAAGATGGATTTTGCTAATAGCACACGACTCCCATCGTTACATGTACGGAAGCTGTGAATTATGACGTGATTGGCTAGTGGTGCAGGCTAACAGATCTATCTCAAATATTCGTGTTGTAATATATATCCCTGTATATTTGTCATGATACACCCTTGTCTGGTCATCATCGTATTCATGATCGTTGGTCCAACTTTAAGTGCTTGGGCTCACATGATCTAAGGTCTAGCTCCAAGAATAGAATCAAAAAAACTTGTATCACCCCATGATAATTTACAGCCATAGAATTCCTGTTTAATTTAATCTAATTTAGTCAATTGCCGTTAAGCTGTAGATACTCGATGTAGCCTACAACTTTGTGTGCAAATTTGTTGCGTAAGTATTTGTTTAGATACGTTGACGTATTGATGTGTGTTGATCGCCAGGGTTCACTAAATGTCAACGGTGCCTTTTCTCGACCTTTATCTGTTTATTTTCTTTTATCAACAGGCTGTATGCGAAACTCCAAAACAGTCAGTGCTTGAAAATATCGGAAATTGGTTATCCACACACAAATTAAGACCGATTGAATTATCCAGACAGTTGTTTGGTGTTGCTGAACAACAAAATGCCTTGCCGGTTTTATTAGATGGTCGTCTTATCGGTTGGTTGTCAACGTTAGATGAAGCAAAACGTTTAGCACTAGAGCTACGCAATTCAAAAGTTGATCCTAACTGTAAAAATATCCCTCACACAATGGAAATAACGTTAGTTCCTTCAACGGATGTCGGTTCACAGTATCCTGGCTTATATCTTTTTGCCGGTGGATCACGCCTCTTAAGACCAGTCAAAAATTTACAATGTCCAAAAAATTCAGCTGGTAAAGATGTTATTGAATGGATCGGAACATTTGAACAAGTTTATTTAAATATATCTGTGAAAGAGGAGGAATTAAGTGAACGTTCACCTATTGATAGATCACATATTGAAATAGCTCCTGAAAATATTTTCAGTTTTGTTGCTGGTTTGATCCCATATCCGGATTTTAATCAGGTATTTATATACGTATATAGATGCTTAGTTTTGCTTGAAATTAGAGCTGATGACATCGTTTTTATAAACACATGATAAATTTTGTCGTGCAACTCAGAGAACACGTTACCGAAGTATGCACTTGAGCTATATATTTTTTCTTTATCAGTTAAAAATCTGATCAGTAATTGTTGTATTTGGATTTCGAGAACATTATAAACTTTAGAGTGTTCGATTTGTAATTGTCTCATTGAATGGTGTATTTCACGTTGAGGTATGTATTATTGTACGAATTGGTAGCTTAATAATCAAGAAGAAGAATACATTGATCATCTCTCCACTTTGTTCAACCATTCCTAGCGTTAGCATGTAACACACCATGTGGGATTCACTGGCACGAAATTCGTGGGACACGTCCAAGCCACTGAAGTCGGTGTTTCAGGATGATGACACCAACTTAATTATCGTCGCTGCGTCCGAACACACGATGCCGAACCTCTGCATTACTAACCTGATGTTGCCACTGAATGTCAGCAATCTTTCGGAAGCAACGATGATCAAACACAGAGAGCCACTTAACATCCTTAACTAAGAGAGATCAGGTTTCACAAGCACAGAGTAAACTGCTCTGACTAACGCTTTATAGATTCGACCTTTTACAGCCAGCCTAACATTACGAAGGCGCAAAGATGGCTCAGATTAGCATAAGCCGCTCTGGCTTTCACTGTATGTGCATTAATCTCATAACTCACGCCATCACCAGCACTTACACAGCTACCCAGATACACGAACCTCTCGATTACTCTTTGTCTGCTCAGTACAAAGAGCGAGCTCATGTTTATATTCCTGCCAGTCTTGTAAAGGTAATTTGCATCTACGGACATTTACTGCCAACTAGTTAAGTGCGGATTGCATGAGTTGGGTATCATTACACAGTAGGACAATATCATACACATACTCAAGGTCGAAAAGTCTTTCTCCAGGCAAAACATCCACACAACCATTACCTACATCCATCAGAGCTGTTTCCAGAACGTCATCGATAACAAAGTTGAAGAGAAATTATAAGATCGGGCAGCATTTCCTAACTCCAATGCTTGAATGGAACAATGGGAAGGGGTGGTTGCATGCCTCACTTTTCCTGAGGTGTCTTCAAATAGGGCTTTCAAGATGTTGATAAGCTTTTAAGACACACCTTTCTTCAATAGACAACCCCAGAGAAAAGTCCTGTCCAACTAATTGAAGGTGACCCAGATATCAAGAACACTACGATTGTTGGTCTGCAATATGTATGACGGTGTTCTAACATTTGCAGGAGGGTGAATAGACGATCAACAAATGCTCGATCAGAACGAAAACGAGCCTGTTCTTTGAGAGTTAATCTTCCCCAGGTTCTGAACAACCTTCGAAGTATGACGGATGCCAATATTTTTGATGCAACCAGAATTATACTTATCTCCCGATAGTTGCTGCAGAAACGACATGAACCCTTTTTAAAGATATGGACACCTACCGACTCATTCCATAATGCTGGAACACTCTTTAACTGCCAAGTCTTTGTAGAAAATTCAAACAGTTCCTTAACCTGAAAGTCACCATCTTTAAAAAGGACCGGAGGTAATTCATCTGGGACTGGTGATTGGTAGCTCTTCAAGAGTTGGAGTTTCTTGCGAACTTCCGCCTTATTTGGTGGATCAGTCGTCACAGGCCATAGAGGGTTGAACAGTCTGTTCGATGTTGTCAAGACAGCAGACCGGTTGAAATGCTCTTCGTAAAACTCTACCCATCGTCCAAGACGTTGATAGATGCAAGTGATTGGCATCCCGTCATCTTCACAGATCGTTTCATTCACACCAGACTTCTTTGTCCTTACACAAGGTTTGCCCACTTTCATTACGTATCAGTGAATCTGTACTTAAAGAATGAGTTACATAATGTATGTACTTTCAAGAATTATATCAAAGTGTTTGGATGATGTCGAAACAATATATTTTATGACTGATCAACTATCAAAAAGCTTACGCTCTGAACATAACACTGTGACTGTAATTACAATGCTTCCCGGGTAAGATATGCAATTTAGTATTACGATTTAACTATCACAAGTGTCTTTACTATTCCTAACGTTTTATGACGTTAATGGGATGAAGTAAGTAGTAAATTACATCTAGAACTTTTTGTATCCCAATTTTTTTGAGTTACAATTAACTTTTAAATCCTAATTATCCGATTAATTTTCATCAATCAGTCAATTATGGTACACTGGTGGTGTATAGAAAGCTCTTAAATCGTTTCATTTAGTTAATATTATACTGTATGTATGACTCCACCATTATGAAATAAGTTACTGAAGATTCAATATATTTGTCAGGTTGTTAGTGTTCGATCATAGTGATCTCTAAAACATTGCTTCATGCATGATGGAACTAAAGAACAGCCTTCACGTTGAAACAATTATTTTGTTGGGCGCATTGTTTCTATAAACTGGTTAGTATATTTGTTATGTTAACCGAGCTATATATTATAGTCCAATTCAGTCACTGTGTACCATTTTAAATGCGTATTTGATCGAACTATACAGTAAGTGAGAAAACACCATAGTATTTATGCAACTGTATTGTCTAGTGATATTGTTATTAAATATATCAATGTTAATAACATCTTATTTACAAATAATCTTCATTAATGTCAATATCTTTCCTTTGCAGTCTCCACGTAATATGTATCAATGCCAAATGGCTAAACAGACTATGGGTCATTCTTGTTATACATGGCGTAATCGATCAGACGCGAAAGCTTATCGTTTATTTACACCTCAAAGTCCTCTTGTCCGAACTAAAATGTATGTTAAATATGATGTTGATCATTATCCTCTAGGATTTAATGCAATTGTTGCAGTGATGTCATACACGGTAAGCACCATATATCGATATTTTTTGATGTTTTTCTTTGCGGTAATAATTAACACATTAATACCTGGCAAATAATCGCATACTTCAATAGGAATCATTTTCTGACATTGGGGTGGGTAAATCAAGACAGAATCAATCCATAAAGTCAGTGACTTTTGATTAAAGCCACATAATTAGGTCTGGATTACGAAGTTTGGGCTTACAGTGAATGTAACACTGATTTGACCCTAATGGCACAGTTGCATTCGTCTTCTAACTCCTTCTAAGCCTTGATTTTATTGTCATTCATCATTTGAACTGTTTTTCTGCTGTTTATATTTCTATTGTTTTTGATGTTATTTCCTATCGATCGTCTCTTGTTGATTTTCACGTTGCACTGTTGTGAGGTGTAATAACATGACTCAGTGCATAATTTTGGCAAGTCCTACACTACTGACTAACTAAATGACCTGAAGTGACTGATATCTTTATTTTTCACTTCAATGTCTGATGTTTTGCGTTCCAATCTCTAAGAAATAGTCAGTTTTCTAAAAGTTTAAAATACGTCTTCTTGTTGTGTAGATGAAATAGAATCTAGAATTTCTTGTAATCACTTCGACACTGAACTTTCTTCCCTTATAGTGTCGGATCACTTGGTTAAGCGTTCAATTTTCTGTCTATTATCTACATGATTGTATAAGTACCAAAAGCATGCCAGTTGCCTAAATTTATTTGAAGTGGTTTCGTGCAGATGTGTCTAATTCGAAAGTATTATTCATCACAGATTGGTCTCATTCGGAGTACCGTTATAAATCAAGCAGCACTTGATAACTATTTCATCCTAGTGTGACTCCTCAGTAGTGCGCACCCACAACCTCACCATGGATCGGACCCAGGACCTTCATGTCTCATCCTATTATATCTCTCCGGGTGTTTCTAATGGTTAAACGTTCGCCACAAGACGTAAATGTCTTGGGTTAGGTTAATGACGGGGTTGTGTCCCATGTTGGAACGAAACAACTATCAAGTTCTCCTTGGTTTTCAATCTATGGTGAATACTTCCTACAAGTCGCCTTAAGTAACAATCACACAAAACTGCAAAACACCACCACAAACAATTTTTCTTGTTGTGTAAATGTATGCTTACTTTCGTAATATCCATTCATCAAATCAAAACAATTTTCAGGTTTTTAATTTTCAACTTGATGTAAGCTTTTTTTCCAACCACTTTATGTTTTATCTACAAATGTAAGGTCTGTCATTCTTATTTTCAATAACAAAAGTCACTGTGATAGATTTCCCCTCCCCACAAATGCTCTGGTACGGTTGAGGGTGGGAAAGTTCACTCACTGCTTTCACACCGCCTCACATATATAGCCACTGTCAGAGACGTCCTACTCACTACCTTCTCGCGGCATTACTGTTGTTTACGAAACTAAGAGGACGAAAAGCGAATGTTCGGCGCTTCAACCGGGTTGGTGGGTATGGAGAATCCATCTGGGGGGGGTTGAGGAACCCTGATTTCAAACCATTGCTGAACATGGGCTCCAGGATCCTGAGGGAGAAAAAGGCGTATGAACCTATTGTTGGTCACCAGCTACTACGGGACTGCATCTCCTAACGTTGTTCCACTTCCTTGTGGATTAGACTTCGAGGTCAATGACTCGAGGTGTGGGGTCCCCTGAGAAAACCACCTGCTTCGGTTCGGGTACCTAAGCAGTATTCCGGCCCTCACGCAAATCAAATGATTTGTATGGTTTATGTATATATGGTATCTCCTTGTACCAATGTTTATGTATTTAAATAAATTTTAAATATAAATATGAATGGATAAGCTTAACAATGTCAGTGTTCAACTTTGTATAACATACATTTGCTATTATACATTTAAATGGATTCATTTTTTATTATTTATACTTTAAATACTTGTTAACAATATTTGCTTTTGATTATAGGGTTATGATATGGAAGATGCTATGGTGATTAATAAAGCATCATATGATCGCGGGCTAGCTGGAGCTTGTATCTATAAATCAGAAGTTATTGATCTATCTTCACTTTCCAAGTCAACATCGTCAAATAATCCATTTCAGAAGAAAAGACTAGTCACATCTGAATACTATTTCGGTATGTAGAAATATGTGTATATGTAAGAGAAATCTTAAAAAAAAACATCAGTTAAACTTCACTTCTCTAATTATACTGTAATTTAAGTTAATTTATTAGGTACTTCGTATTAAGTATTAAATAATTTGTCTCTGTACCTATTCAACTTAACATTGATTTTCATAGTTATGAAAAGAACAAGAGAGAAGATTATTTAATACTTAATACGAAGTACCTAATAAATTAACTTAAATTGGAGTACTGTTTTCGACGCTTTATTTTATAATTACACAATTCCATACTTCCTTCTGAACTACCTTCATTTATACAGTTCCTTATCCACTCATACCTTGCCCACACTTATTTTTTCTTAACACATTAGTATGTTC
>NC_031496.1:6818526-6863740 GCF_000237925.1 Schistosoma mansoni
CTAGAAGTACTGGACGGCGGTTAAGGGCTCTGGCTCGAGACTGGTAGGTCCTGATTTCGAATCTCGCGAGTGCGGGATCGTGGATGCGCACTGCTGAGGAGTCCTATGATAGGACGAAACGGCCGTCCAGTGCTTCTAGGTTTTCCATGGTGGTCTAGCTTCAATTGACTCACGCTTTCAACTATGAAAATACTAAATCTTCACAAAAAACCCCTTCTGATAATTAAAATTAATTATTATTAAATGATCCTTCTAGTGAAATTTCAATGCGACATATTGGTTCTGAGTGTTTGTATTCTTTTTTTTCCTTTTTCATTGACTGTTTATATTATCATTGAAAAATATTTAACGTTATAATAGATATCTGTTGCACTATTTCAAAGTCACGAAACAATTTTTCCTCTAACCATCCAAAGTATAGAGTTTTCTATAGTTCTTTATTGTTAATCTTATCAAAGTATCTCAGCTTTATTTGTCCTTTATTTTGTTCCGGGAATGTTTGCAGGTTTTGCAGGTGAAAAACCTGATAAAGGTTTAGATTTAGATGGTTTCCCACCAGTTGGTGCCCGTTTAGAACCAGGAGTCAGTTGGTTATACGCCTATACACATAGTGAAACATTACAAACTAATTTTATCAAATACGAAGGTGGTGAACAAATAGCTTATGTTGATTCAATATCACTCAATGGATCGTGGAGTTGTGTGAGTTGCCTTATACTGAATAATCAATCTTTTCTGTTTCAACTCACTATTCGAGTACAATGCTGTGTTCAGTTTCAAGTCATACGTGTATAAATGTTAAAATTAATGATGCTGCATAGCGAGCTAGATTGTAGCATATGTAATATGTTCGAATCTGCTACTCATTTGTTGCCTGTCTGTATCTCATTAGTGTAAAGCGAAAAGGTCACTCATTCAAACGCATCGTAGATCCTGGCACTTTTGTAGATTGGTTGAAGTCACCATACTTCATTAGCAAAACAATATGAAATTATCAGAGCAAATCTTAAAGTACCAGGGGTAATAAAAAAGCGAAAAGGTCAACCTACTTGATCTCATTTCATTTATGTGAAAGTAATGGCTTCACTTTGAGATTTCGAAGTCGTCATTTCACTTTGATTTGGAGTGGTATATACTCATCACTGGAACGAAACAGTTGTTCACTACTCTCTGTTTCTCAGCAGTTCTCCACCTCTTATGAGTTCTTTATGTGCAGTAATTCGTGTTATTACACATCCGTGAACTGATGGATATATTTATTGTCACATATATATTTGCTTTTGTCATTTATTCATGTGTAACCCTGAGTATATTTTACGTGTGTACATAGTAGTATGCATATGTTTATCAACTTCCTGTATTTCTTATATGGCATAGGAAAACAGAGTAATCTTGTTGTTCTCTGATTCGGTGTGTTACCGAACTCTAATGTTATATTCACAGAATCTTTTATTATTTGTCTAACGTTTAATATAAACATATCCTAAATACTGCTCGTATTTGACTTTTATCATCCACGATGTATTAATGTGATTTGTCGTCAGAATGTATACGAAGTAAGTAAAAAATGCGTTTAATTAGCGTCATTATGGATTCAACCATATGCAATAGATAAAAATTGGCTTCGAAAGTAGAATGGTCCAAATTAATGAAACACTACTGATACTTCTTAATAGTCAATTTCTTATGAGGGTTTTATCTCGGTGTATTTTTTGTAAAATTCAATTTAATTCATTCATTTTATTATAGGCTACAATCACACTTCGTTTGCCTAGACAACCAGATATTGGAGATAAGTATAGCAGTCGTCATGGTCAAAAAGGTATTAATAGTCTATTAATTCAATGTGAAGAAATGCCTTGGTCTACTACAAATGGTCTTATTCCTGATCTAATATTTAATCCTCATGGTTTCCCAACTCGAATGACAATGGGTATGATGATTGAGTTTTTAGCTGGGAAATCTGCTGCATTAACAGGTGAGAATAATGATTTGTTCAACTGGCAGTCTGTAAAGTAATATCAAAGTTTCTTTACTAAGTGGATTTCATCATATCATTCACTACCAACTAACTACACGAAGTTCCGAAATAAGGTAGAAGTATGTACTACGTTATTTATTTAAACAGGTATTAGTACAAACACTCACCAAAATGTATATGCGCCACACAAATCACTAAATTTGTGTGTGGGTTAGAGTGCTGTCTGGGTGCCTAAACTAAAGCACGTGGTCTTCTTAAGCGGCCATTCCCTTAGTCTTTTATCTCGAAGTCTAATCCACAAGTCAGAGGAGCGACGTTAGGAGGTGCGGTCTCATGGTAGATAGTGACCGGGAATAGTTTCATACACCATTTGTTCCCTCGGGATTCTGAATTCCATGTACTTCGTTGTTTTGAAATCAGGTTTTTCCAACGCCCCTGAGTGAATTTTCGGTACCCACTAATCCGGCTTAAGTCCCGGATATTCTCTATTTTTGGAGACAAATTGAGCCGCCTTCTAAAAGTGGGGTTTGAATCCACTTAGGAATATATCCCAGTGTACTATATACCATCTGGAATTCGTTTCACAGCAGTCGACTTTGATTGTCTCTGTTTATTTTATTAGGTAATCTCATTGATGCAACTCCATTTCAATGGTCAGAAGATTCACCACCTTATGAAGACTATTGTCAAATATTAACTGATTGTGGTTTCAATCATTGGGGCACAGAAACAATGATGTCTGGATCAACTGGACGTCAGCTGGAAGCTCAAATATACGTTGGAGTTGTTTATTACCAACGTTTGAGACATATGGTAGCGGATAAATATCAAGTATGAAGAATATATGTGATAAATTTTATAGTAATGGTTACTTTGTATCAACTTTTGAGATCGATATTTTTTTTGGGTAATTGATTTTAGCGAGTGAATTCGATATTAGAATAATTAATTGCATTGTATACCATAGAAAAAATGTTTTTGATCCGTTTACATAGATTATTACGTTTAATTAAACCAGCTAAAGTTTAGGATGTGAAATCTTAGTGGTTGAAGGTCATATAATAAGTCAAAGCTCAGTAGTGAAATATGATTCAGTGTATTAGATTTTAGGTTACACTTTAATACTAAAGTGTAATTTGAAACTGTAACCCGTAAAAGTTAAAAGTCAAGCTAACCAGTGCCTTATTATTGAATTTAGTCTCTTTTTTTCACTTACAGTTGGCACCAAAATTTTCTGAAACAGATATTTTGTAATATACAGATAATATTCACTAAATTTCTATGTGAGAAGTGGAAATCATGTTTTATTGTAGGATTTAAAGCGGTATATTAATAGCGGATGAATGTCAGGTACGCGTTTTTCTAGTGTACTATTTATGTTTAGACTTGTTGACTCTTGGATATCTTTCCATTATTATAAGGTAAATATATGTCCATTTTTATGAGGGTGTTCATTAAATTCACTTTTGAAATGTGATTATATTTCTTAGATCCTTTTATTGTGTGTAAGGTTTCTTGTACTTCCGTCCTTATCAAATAAAAACAGCTTGAATAAAGTTCAAATATGCTTCGATTTACTCTTTTATGCAAATTGCTCATGTGATTCCGATTTCTTTAGAACTTAGTATGTTGTTTTACATGACTGAATACAATAATGATTACTTTTATGAATATATTTCTACTAGGTTCGTGCTGAAGGTCGGTTCGATCCAATACTTCGACAACCAATTAAAGGCCGTAAAGTTGGAGGTGGTATTCGTCTTGGTGAAATGGAACGTGATTGTTTGTTATCACATGGTCTCGTTTTCAGTTTACAAGATCGTTTAGTTGATTCCAACTGTGATAAAGTTAAGGTAGGCATTTTCCCAAGCTAAAATAGTTATAGTACAGTAGTTATCAGATTTTTGTCACGTTTTTTCCGTATTTGAGTTTTTTTTATTCTTTTCGCAGGATTTTTTGTCTAGCTTGAATATATTTCAGTGGTTAGTTCTTCCGTGTTGTACTTTAACAGTTTACTAGAGTGTGGGATTTAATTCTACCTCCCGTTGTTAGGTATTTTGAACAAAACCCTTAACTGTCGAACACGTAGTTGTGGTGTTTCTAAAGTCAAACCAAGTAAACTGTGTTCTTTAAACTGTAATCTGTTCCTAAAATATAAATTAATACAATTAGTCTAGGAACATAGGCCAATGCAGACTATTAAAAAAGGGAAGTGGTAAAAATTATGCATACCAAGCAGTAATTAAACGGCACCACAATCGGATCAATGGCTACTAAATCATGTTTGTGAAAAATTCACAGTTTTGTAATCAGTAGATTAAGAAACGCAGCCACTCAGAATAAAACGTTTCAACTTAAATATTATTCGTTAATCTGGTCTTACCAATCATGATTAATAAGTGGTTTTGAGGAAATTTCTGCTATCGCACAAGAGAAGAAATATCCTTCCATGGTCTGAGCAGCCAGGAAGTGACAGTCCTTCTCATATCTCTATCAGCATTCAATATCCTCTTGTTCACAATCATATCCGTTCGTCACTTCTTGGCACTTTTTCTATCCCTACCGCCTACCCTTATATGACTTTACCCCTATACACCACCAATACTGACCATTCGAGTCTACGAGATGTTATTCCTTGTCTCTTGAAATTGCGCTCTGAGCTTCACTTTGACCCTTTTAATTTTCGTACCTTATGTCAAATAAGTTGACAGATTTCCTTGACTGGGACTCTAGAACCCTGGATCGTCGATGTATGCAGAGTCTCAGAAACATGCATACAAGACCCAAGTATGGTCACTCACTTTCTTTATTTCACCTAGTCTACTCAGAGAACTAGCGTGATTTACCATCCGTGTATCTGGGGTCTTGACTGCTACCAAGTTTATGTCAGAACAGGTTTTCCCAGCTTGGATTCTAATAGACATTTATTTGTGCGCTAGATGGGGAAGTAAAAGCACAGAGGGATAGGGACACACCTTTGCCTCTCCGCCGTATCTGCCTACGCGCTCACTGACTGCAGTTCAAATTGAAAGATAAACTTTACAGAAAGATTTCTGTTCTTTACCATAAGCCAAATGCTCGGAAATAACAATCGTAGAGGGATATCTTCACATTCAGGTAGATAGCTTGAACCTCTTATGATGACCACATGAGAATTAGTCCAACTAGCATAGTGTCTAAACTATTAGTCATCCAACACTTAATTAGGGCTCTTGAAGAGCAAACTCGTAAAAGTCAGGATGGTTTCAGACGTGAACGTGGATGTGTAGACGAAACATTCGTACTTCTTCAAGGCCTTGAGCACAGACATACCTACCAACTCCCAGTCGTAGTTGCATTTTTCAATCTTAACTTAGCATTTAATTCTGTAGATTAACAAGTTTTGTGACAGCGTCTGTCATTGAGATGCATACAAAAGAATTATATTAACCTTGTACAGGTTCTCCACTCGAACACTACTGGTTTAGTCAGAACTTATAGAGAACTGTTATTGGAATTGGTAACTTCAAGTGGTGTTTGTTAAAGTTGTCCACTTTCCCCAGTTTTATTTAATTCTGCCATAGATATTCATCGTCTGACCTATAAGAAATCAGTCTTTTACTGGAAGATTCAGTTGTTGACTTGGAATACACAGACGATATAGTTCCGTTTGGTAAAGATGCCGAAATAATACAAAGTTTTCTAACTACCTTAAGTGACTAGCTTTTACCAATTTACATCACTTGTAGATTAGGTGAGATATTCATTTGTTAACTAAAGGATTAGTCTACTGTTTAGTAGTTCTTCTCGTTATGGATATGAAACATGGCTTTTAAAAATAGAGGATATCCATAAGTTACTAGTATTCAACCATAGGTGTCTTCGAAACATCACTCGTGTATTTCTGGACCACTGAGTTAGCGATTCTGACGTTAGTCTTAGAGTGCTAAGCAATAACGGCAAGTCGATTGACGAGGTAGTCAGTCTTTGGACGTGTATCATGTATTTCCATCCACCGACTACCTCGACTAGCCATGATAACTGATGTAGGAGTAGGCCAGAAAGAAGCTATAAGGCGCCAAACCAAGACTTGTCACCAGTCTATAAAGACACCAACTATTGAACTGAGCCACGTAGGTGGACTTAGATCATCTGATCGGGGTCCACGTAATCATCGTAAGTGATGACTAAAGACTTTGAATCATATGACTCGAAGTCGCTCACAATGACTCAGGTGCGTCCACCCTTTGTCTTTATTCTTGACGTCTTAAGGTCAAATTTTTGTAATGAGTAATAGTTATGATTTTCTTCATCGTAGAAAATATGTTATACTTATATGAATAATGTATAAAAACAGAATGTAAGTGATGAATTTAATAACAACTTCAGTATATAACCACATGACTTCTACTTTGATAATTCTCACCATACTTCATGTTAGTTTGAATTCATTTCTTATTCTAAACGACCTGAGGCTTCTTCAATCCTATTAACATGACAATTAACACTTCGTGTTCATCAGAAAGGTTTCAATTGGACACTTATAAGACTGCTTAGCCAATATCAATCTTCACTAACATGTAGCACATCTTCATGAAATTACGTCACAACGTTTATTTAATACCATGTTTGTCAATTTGTATATTTAAATGCTTTTGTATTACTGTTTCTTTTCCAAAGATGCTTGCCTGTTCCAAATGCGGTGGTTTAACGCATTCTGATTTGGCACGGAATATCACTAACACTAGTGTAAACCAAATTACCTCAAACAATTCGTCTTCATTTGTTCCAGGTACAAACCGATGGTGTTGTCGTTTATGTGATTCTGATAGTAGTGACTGTGTATCTCGGGACAGAGATAACTCTCTTAAATATGTTAAAGTTTCAGCTTCATTTAGATATCTAACGTACGAATTAGCTTGTTTGAATGTAAAAACTCGATTATCTTTGATTGACTTGGAGTAATTTGTGAATAATAATAATTTTTTATTGATATTCAACTGCTTCTCTATTTTAGAGGTTTCTTACTTCGTAAACTTCATGAATTGTGTAATTAGATATATATTTATCTAATATCGAACCATAACTTGCGTAAAAGTATTGGGCTTTATAAGATTGCAACATTTGGATTTTATTGAGTACAACCTAATTAAACGTAATTTTTTTATTTAAATATAAGTTGCCGCTCCTGGTGAATACAACTACTCAGTAGGCTGGCGAAAAAGTACAAAATAAATTTTATATTTTGCTGATAGTCTTAAGTTATTTGCGGTAGCAGTAATCACATCTTTCATAAAATGAGCCACCTGTAAGTAATTCTACTTGATATGCTATACAGTTGACTTCATTAGTGTTCTCACCGATGTCTATATGCTGTAGTAGAGGATATGTTCCATAGTTGCATGAATCCGCGATGGATAGGGGTGAATGATGTGGTCGAGTGATAACTACTTTCCAAGGCTTGCTTATTACTGTTGATTCTACAGTGACTGGATATTAGAAAAGGGATAACATCTTATCAGTAGGCTGAGTCTTGTTGAATATCTAACACTTAACTATTGGGCTCATTTATTGCCGACCATATAACCGAAAATATCACTAATTTGAAAAAATAACTTCTTAAAAACATGTCTAGTTGGTATGATGGTCCTACAGATTGCACACACAATTTTCTAAAATGTTTGAGGAAACATATTCAAGTAGAATATGGTCGGTATTATTTTGTCTGGCTGTTTTTATAAATTTGAGTAAACTCTAAGGTCTGGATATGTATTTTCTCTTTTAAAGAGTCTTTTGAGTGAGTTTCTGTAATCTCCTTGCTTCAGTTGTTTGAAAGTGTCTTGTTTTCAGTGTAAACTTGAGCTTTGAGACTTAATGTGGTTATAACTCCAACACTGATATTAGAACATATATTGTTTAGGTTTGTTGGTCAGAAGTGCGATAATATGTAGAAGTCGTTAACGATTTTATTTTTTTTAATGCAAAAGTTTAGTTACCGAGAAATTGTTATCAGTATTCTAGTTTATATCAAACTAGAGCCTGTTCCTCTACAAATTACCATTGATAAGTATTTTAAGGGTTAATGTTGGCCAAAAGACCTCATGTGTGTAGTTTTAAGCAATTTTAACAGGCAATAATTGTCCCACAATGTTTTCTCACTGGCATTTCCGCAGAAAAAGTTTTGGGTTAGTTTCTTGTATTTTATTGACCATTTGCGCGTATCGAATTAGTTCTGTAGTTATCTCAGTTTTTGATAAACCTGTATAAACATAGAATTAAGAAGGACGAGACAAGCACTTGAATGTGAGAATTATTGTTACCAATTGAAAAATTACAGTAAAGTGAACATCCCTTCTGTGAACTTTGCAATGGTTCTGTGATTTTTACAAATTCTAAGGTTAAAATTTTTAGATGAGTTAGTTCCGTACTTTGATGTTTCACCGCCGGTGACGCAGATTTGCGGGTCATGTGAGGTGTGCTATTTTTTGATCCAACCTTTTGTAGCTGTCTCCTTCCGTTGTGGGGAGCAGTATCACTGGTGATGGTGGTGGTTGTCTTATGTGAAAATCCCACTGTCACTTTGTCCTTACTGGTCCAGTAGTGCCTCGTTTTTGGACTATGGTTTTATTATTTTCAATCTTACCCCTCTCCGTCCAACCTACTTGGCATAGTAGGATCTATGAAAACGAATATTCCAGTTAGCATAATTTATTTAAGTTATCACGACATACAGACGTGACTACCATGTCGAAGTTACTACCGCAGTGGGCTACTAAGCATCTGAAGCATTTTACAGTCCAGAAATAATGTATATTTTCCTGATATGCTCAGATTCGTTCAAGAATAACTGATACATATATCAGGGTGCATTTAATGACGAACGAGTTTAAGAAATTTATGTGAACGTCCAGTATTGTTGATGTTGTTACGTGTGTCTATGTTTAGCTAATAAAGATTCTTGAGTTTGTGAAAGGAGTTCTAATTTAGATGATTATTATTATTACAGTTTTTGACAACGGAAAAATCTCAGGAGTAGGCATTCGTTTTCGGTGTATTTATATACACCAAACTATGGAATAATACATTTTTACAGCAGTTATATATTTTTGGGAAAGTAAATTATGGATCCATGTTTACAACTAGTTCTGTAAGTTATTACTTTCATCCGCAACGAATTCCTTATAGAAATAGCTTTTTTGAGTAAATGCATTAGCAATAAACTTTTTGGGTAATGAGCCAACTATTAGTTACCAGAATCATGTTATTTAGACAGTAGCAGTAGTTGAACGTAACCTATAACCCTTTAGCGAATTGTACTGGTGTTTTGAGTCATTTACATCAGCGGATTTAATAAAACTTAACAGCTAGAACTCAATGAACACTAAGAAGTAGGTAATACAACATCGAGACTGAATGACTGATTTTTGCAAATATCTCAGCCCTACAGCTGATCTAATATTGTCTGATTGTAATTTGAGTCAATCCAGTGAGGATTATCATTTCCCTAACTCACACGAACCACACCCGGGTTTTCCCTCTGGATCCCTCCAGTTATCTAATATACTGGCTACTTTGATGACTTTTTCCAAGTCTGATTATAGATTTGCTATCAATATTTACAAAGATCACCTACTAGAGGAGATTAGGTATAGTTAAATTTCTATCCTTTTAATGCCCCCACATGCCCTGGTACGGCCGAGAGTGGGGAGAGTCCGCTCTCCCTCTCGAAATGCTCTCACATGGCCACGCGTATATAGCCCCTGCCCGGGGAAGTCCTACTCACTGCCTTCTCGTGGCACTACTGTTGTTTACCAAATTGAGAGGACGAAAAGCGAATGTCCGGCGCTTTAACCGGGTTGGTGGACACGGAGGGTCCACCTAGGGGAGTTGGAAAACCCTCATTCCAAACCAATGGTGCACATGGGCTCTAGTATCCTGATGGAACAAATGGCGTATGAACCAATTGTTGGTCACCGGCTACCATGGAACTGCATCTCCTCACGATGCTCCACTGCCTTGTTGGTTAGACCTCTAGGTCAAAGGCTCGGGTTGTGGCCCCCTAAGAAAACCACCTGCTTCGGTTTGGACACCCGGGCAGTATCACAGCCTTCACGCAAATAAATGAAATGACACATTCAACAGACAATTCTATTCTCGCTCATACTAGAAACAAAACAATTTGCATTATTAATATTATTATTTACCATATCGCTAATTCACCCCCTTTTATCCCCAATTTGTGTAACCTTACTTTTTAACTTATACAGCAGCTCGCTCATGGTGGAAACTCTGATCCATCTAAACGATCTCTAGTCACTGTCTGGCCGAAAGTGAATGCTTCCACCGATCACGAATACTGAAGAAGTCTTTCTGCGAAACGTCCCGCTTACAAGCACTGGGTTTCTTCTGGCTCCTTACAACTGATGGAAGCCCGTCGGTCTACTCCGGGTGACCGTGAGTTTGACCACAAACGAAGGCTGTTGCGTAGTGAAATTGGGCAAAGCTTGCGTAAGGACCGAGAAGCTTGGTGGTCGGAGCGTGCTAATGAGACGGAAGTAGCAGCTGCATCTGGTAACTGCCGGAAGCTCTTCCAACTCATTCGAGCCACTGGCAGCAAGAAGTCTGGTGTGAGTGAAACAATCTACGAGGATGACGGTATGCCAATCACTAACATCTGTCGACGTCTTGGACGATGGGCGGAATTTTTCGAAGGGCAGTTCAACTGGCCTGCTGCTCCTGCAACATCAACCAGTTTGTCCTGCCCTCCATGGCCGGTGACGACTGATCCACCAAACGAGGCGGAAGTCTGCCAGGAACTCCAACTCTTGAAACGCTACAAATCACCGGGCCCAGATGACTTACCTCCGGCTCTTTTTAAAGATGGTGGTGACTTTCTGGCTAAGGAACTGACTGTGTTGTTTGCAAAGGTTTGGGAGCAAGAAAGTGTTCCAACATCTTGGAATGAGTCAATAGTCGTCCCTATCTTCAAAAAGGGTTCACGTTGTTCCTGTAACAACTATCGTAGGATAAGTCTACTTCCGATTGCGTCCAAACTATTAGCTTCTCTCATTCTTCGTAGGTTGTTTAAAACCCGAGAACGATTGACTCGCGAGGAGCAGGCTGGTTTTCGTTCTGGTCGAGGATGCATTGATCACATCTTCACCCTCCGCCAAATGTTAGAACACCGTCATACCTATCGCAGGCCAACAATCGTAGTGTTTCTTGATATCAGGGCTGCCTTCGATTCGTTGGACAGGACTGTTCTCTGGGATTGTCTATTGAAGAAGGGTGTGCCTGAGAAGTTCATTAACATCTTAAAGGCCCTGTATACGAACACCTCAGGCAGAGTGAGGACATACAACCACCTTTCTCCCTTGTTCCATTCGAGCAGTGGAGTTAGGCAGGGTTGCCCAATCTCACCATTCCTCTTCAACTTTGCCATCGACGACATCGTGGAAACAGCTCTGATGGATGTAAGTAATGGCGGTGTGGATCTGCTGCTTGGAGAACGACTTCTCAACCTCGAGTATGCGGATGATATTGTCTTACTGTGCGATAATGCCCAAGGCATGCAATCCGCACTTAATCGGTTGGCAATCAGTGTCCGCAGGTATGGCATGTGCTTTGCACCCTCCAAGTGCAAAGTACTCCTACAAGACTGGCAGGATTCCCATCCTGTACTCACCCTAGATGGTGAGCAGATTGAAGTAGTTGAGAAGTTCGTGTATCTAGGTAGCTACATAAGTGCTGGTGGTGGCGTGAGTGATGAGATTGATGCACGTATAATGAAAGCCAGAGCGGCTTATGCCAATCTGGGCCATCTTTGGCGCCTTCGTGATGTTAGTCTGGCTGTAAAAGGTCGGATGTATAACGCGTCGGTGAGAGCAGTTTTGCTCTATGTTTGTGAAACCTGGCCTCTCCGAGTTGAGGATATTAGACGACTCTCTGTGTTCGATCATCGTTGTCTCCGAAGGATTGCTGACATACAGTGGCAACACCATGTTAGTAATGCAGAGGTTCGACATCGTGTGTTCAGGCGCAGAGACAATAATTCAATTGGTGTCACCATCTTGAAACACCGACTTCGGTGGCTTGGACATGTTTTACGAATGTCGTTTCAGAGAATTCCACGTCGTACATTATTTGCCGACTCTGGGACTGGTTGGAAAAAGCGGAGAGGAGGTCAGTGTATGACATGGTGTCGTGGTATGAAAGAAAGCTGCAAAGGGCTAGCTTCTGTTGGTCCTTCACGACTCCCTGGCTGGGGTCCGAGAGATGGTGCAACACAGTGGCTAGAGACGTTATCAGATATGGCTCAGAATAGGAGCCAGTGGCGAACCTGCTGTAACCTTCTTTTACTTTCTTCATAAAGAGTGGCTATAACTTTCTTAACTGAGAGAGCTCTTCTGGTTGTACATTTCAGTTCCCTCCTATCATTACTCTTCTCTTTTTTTTCCTTCTTTTATATATACACATCTTCTTCCTTCTCCTCCCATTCTCATTATTTTGTGTGGCGCATATATATCCGGTGCCCTTTCTACCAATATATATGTGATTAAATAAATAAATTAGTCCTTTTAATACATAGTACTCAGAGGGGTAATATAATCACTGGTTTATTTCGATATTGAACAACTAACTTACCTGGTTGTACTCCGAAACAGTGTTTTTCAACTAAATTCTTATTTGAATCAGGATGTCTGTTAACTGTTGACCTTCTATGCACGAATCTATCTAAATTTGACTAACCCTTTCATTATCCTTGGTTGTTTTCTGTTTTTAATTTGACTATCACTTGATATCATTAAATCATTCTCGTCGTTTTTCGGCCCTATGGTATCGTCTTCTATATTTGTGGGGCTGTCATTGTTTACTTCAGCCTTTTTTTTCATAGGCTATCAGAAAAAAGTTACCAGGTGATATATTATATCTTGTAGCTGCTGAGCAATATCACGTGCTCAATTAATGGTCAGGGTACTGATTTTAATTTGGTCTGCTATTTCTTCCAGGGCTCGGTGTCTATGACTTGTCCAACTACACGCCTTACCAGCATTATTGACCTTGACCCGGCAACTGGGTTCCTACTAGCCCACTCTTCACTAACTCCTTTCTATGCACAGCCTTTGGGTCTAGAAGTCGGCAGCCAGCCTTTAAGATACATATATTCCAAACAGACGTTTATATAGAGACGTATCGGACCGCGCCACAGCATAAAATAAAAGATGACAATTTTCACTTAACGAGCCAAAACTGGCTTGGAGTAGGAGAGGCTGTAAGTAATAAGCTGACAACAAATTAGGAATATTAAATCCTACTTCAGTAGTTTATGAGTCAGCGGAAAGCTTGTGACAAACGGAATATACATATGTATTAATATAGTTTCTTAATAGATATACAGTCGTAATCTATATGATACTAACCTATAAATTAGTTCCAAGAGTTACCATTCTTTCGAGCCTCGTTCTCATGTAACAGTGAGCAGGTCTTCAACTATATATATTGTCTAATCGCTACATAGAGCACAGGTTTATACAGAGCATTTGGATATTAAAAACGATCTAGTGGATTGATAAATCTTGAGGTTAGGAAATTGCTGTGTCGCCAAGTGCTATGAAGTTAATCTGTCCACCGGAAACCTATCAAAAGAACATCTGCGGCTAAATCTGAAACCAACCTAGTGTTTTTCCGATACACTGATTCGGAACTACACTTACGCACCCGCTCAATATAGAAGCTAGTGGCTTAAGTATTATACTGGTAAAACTGATCTTTTTGAGTGTCATAGGGATAAATTACCGAACATCTTATAATTTAGTAAAATCTCTCTGCGTTCACTAGTTGCTGCTGATTTGTTGGCACAATTTGTTATTTTCACGGCAATCTGTATATGCAGCTAAGTTGACCTAAGAACACGTCCTTTTTAAAGTCAACTGAGTGTTTACTTAGTGTTTCATCAAGCGCATATTTGACAATTCAGTCTAGCTAAAGCATTAGTTACCTCTGCGTTGTGGTTTCATATCTCCCATAAGACGGATAAAAGTATAGTTTCTCGCCAGAATATGACTAAATGTTGTACATGTCAACCAGAAGGAGTGGCAGACTTGTGTCAACAATGAGTAAAAACAATACTAAATAATAATATGTAAGAGTGGGAGTGAATAACATTCCACCTATTTAATCAATTGCACGAACCTGTCGTTACTATTCGTTAAGTTACCTAAATTTCACTCAAACTACCGGAAATTTATGTTCAACTTATCGTATTAGACAATTGAAAACTGATTAATTGACATACCTTTGAGACGATTCCCTCTTTTAGGAAGTGTTTAAAAGGATATTTAATCCGGACGTCCATTTCATCAGACATTTTTGAATCTCTGTTAAAATACGAAACAAATAAGCATACAAATCTATTCACCGGGTAACTAATACTGAGGTTGAAAGCATAGTATTGGCAAATGATGACAAGTAACTTGATGAGGTTGGGAATCTTTATCGACTGAAATTGTTGAGCCACGTGTTGCATATACCTTTAAGAATCTATGTGGCTATATATAGAAACGGTCTGATTAGAGTTTCAACTAGATTTGTAACATTTCTTTAGTGTTGTCTTTATAAATAAAGACGTGTTATTGTCGGAAAATACATAGAAAATGATAAGTCCTGACATTAATGTCATTAATTAATGAGTACATTTGGATCAGATGATGTGTTATTGTCCACATAGTAAACCTATCAATAATCCATGGATGCACAGATGAATCTAGAGCCGGCAATAACGGCTAAACTGGAGATTGGCTCAATTAGTTTAATATTTTTAGCTCAAAAGTACCTATTTTACCGCTGAAGATTGAAATGCCTCGTTAATTTCGTTATAGAAACGTGGCCAAAATGGCGTATTAAAACAAATAAAAACAATACAATTTATAATGTCTACTTGGTGACGCAGTACAAACACTGTGATTTCTAAACGGTTGATCTTTGTACTTGTGAGACAGTTTAAAATCTTGAATTTGTTCATATGAGTTCTCATAGTCACTCAACTGAAATGAACGCTTCAAGTCCGATAAGTGTTCATTAGCTGATATGTTTTGTAGTTTAGTGAGTGAATTTCATGATAGTAGGCTGGTTACTAGGTTCAACTGGCAGAACGACAACGAGTGACTTTGGTTGTTTGTGATGTAAGTTGAAATATAGTTATAAAAATAATGACGATAAAGCCTAAGAAAACAGGAGTTAAAAAACTGAATCTAGTAATAAGAATCTTTACGCAACTTAACTAATTGACAGATAAATGTTGAAAAAGTGGAAAACAGAGGATTACTGTAGATGTGGTTAGAGTAGAACTAGGTTATGCAATAACTTTTTCCATTGAATAATTAAATTTAACTGCTTTCCGAACTGATGTCTGGCAATCCGTGAATACGTTCTTGAAGATTGAGTACTTTGATAAGGTTATTTATTGAAAGGGTTGTCATTACGACAGCTAAGAAAACACTTATCATGTTAATGACATAGAGCATAAAGGAAAAAGATATAATACTTTTGTGTTTTCTTTATAATGAGCGATAATATTAGCATTCGTAAAGAAATATTTTACTGCATCAATTTTTTATTACTTATTAGGTCGTATTTCACGATAAATTTGTTACGTGCTCTGAAACTCAGTTTGGAAAGGACAAGAGGTTGGGTGGTCTCCTTTAGTCCTGAGAATGTTGGCCTCTCAGTTCATTCAATTTTTTTTAAAGAGCCGACAGATGGAGTTTCAATCACTTGATGAGGTAACGAATTTCACTCGTTAATGATTCGATGGGAAAGTCAGTAGTCAGCTAACAAGTTATTTGTTCTGGGCTTGTGAACCTTCAAGGAATGTCCTCCTAAACTTCCTGTTTTGGAAGACAAACAAATGAGGGCATGTCAGTGTAAATTTATCACTAAGCAGTCTTAAAACTGTAACCAAGTCACGTCTAGCTCTTCGATGTCACAAAAGGAATAAGTTAAGTTTAGTCACTTGAGCATCATACAGGAGCTTCGCTATTCTGGGAATCAGCTTAGATGCTGTTCTCTGCACCTTTTCCAAACTCCTACTGTGTTATTTAAGCAGGAGTTAGTCGCTTGTATGCAATAATCAAGTTTAGGACGCAAGAACACTGTATACAAACTCAAAAAAGGTTTTAGCGTTGACATAGCTAAAGGTCCCTCTGTATTGATTACAGGGTTCTAAAACCTATGACGGCTATTGCACGGCATTGTACAGTAATTTTCAAGTTTTGGCCAACGATGTCTCTTACGTCATTATGTGTCTGGACAACAGATAGCTCAGTGTTATTCATCGTTTCTGTATCTGTGCCTTGATGACAAATATGCATTACAATACACTTGGAAGTATTTATCAGCAACTGTCAGGTTTGGTACCATTCAGATAATTTCTCCAGGTCATTTGGAAGTTCCAAGCTATCACCCTTACTTTCTATCGCTCTCCATATCTTGACATCGTCAGCATATAGCAAGAAAGATGACGATGGTAGACGAGGGAAGTCATTTACGTACAAGAGGAATGACACTGACCTCCAAACTGTACCCTGGGGGAATCCACTAAGCAAAATTTCAAGGACAGACAACTTGAGGTTCACCCGTACTCTTTGCTGGCGCCCAACTAGGAAGTCTTTTATCCACATCAATAGGCTGCCTCCAATCCTGACATTTCTTAGCTTATATAGCAGCTGGTTGTGCGGAACTTTGTCAAAAGCTTTGCTGAAGTTAATGTAGGCTATTCCTATAGTCTATCTCCATAGCTCACCAGCTTTCCCTAGTCGTTAATAAGTTAGTGAGACAGGAACAACTCATCCTAGAATCACATTGCTTTTCCGAAAAGATCCGATTTTCATCGAGACACTTGAACAGTTCCTTCAGAATGATGTTTTCTAAAATATTAGAAACCACGCTAGTTGGGCTAACGGGTGTTAGTTCTCATGTCAATGTTTGGTACCGGTTTTGAAGACAGGGACTAGTATGGCGTTCTTTGAGTTTTTTGGTAAACGACCCTGGGTTACGGATAGATGGAAACATATACTTAAAGGGTTCTCAACGAAGTTTACTAGTTCCCTTAGCAACCTAGGATGCAGTTCATTGTGTCCCAAGGATTCGCCTATATCAAGCTCATTTAGAAAATCAAAGACATCCAGTTCTTTAATAGTCACGTTATTCAGTGTGTGTATGGGGGGTTTGTGTGGACTGGAGGAAAGGTTGTTTTACGGCATTTACATTGCAGAAGTATTTTGAGAATACTTGAGCTTTACCATAGTCGTCCCCCACAAATGAATGAGAATTACTGTCTCTCCATAATGCTGGACTATTTACTATTATGTTTGCCATTTGGTTTATATAGAAATACAAGCGTTTAGGGTGTTCTACAGATTCTTTAATAATTTTCTCTTCGTACAACCTTCTGAACTCACGGAGGGTCAATGCACAAGTATTCCGAACTCCTCTATATTGGGATTTTGTCACGTAAGTACCCAGTGACCTAAATCTTTCCCACTTTCTTCTCTTCTTACAAAGAAGGGCGCGAAGACCCCTACGGGGTCATGAGGGAGAGTTTTCCGACTTTTTGATGTAGTCCAGGGGATGTGTGGTACGGCGAATTTTAAGTATATATTTCGAAAGACATCACAATCTCTTTCTTTGGTGACCCTAGCACTATTGTTCAATCTACTGACGATGCTGAATGTTTGATATCTTGCATATTTGCTTTACAGTCGTCAGATCTGAGTTGAGCTGACTCGTTCTTGCTTTTGTCACCTATCTGGAAGTCAAACATCAGAACGGCATGATCTTTTTAATCTCCGGTTTGCATGTAATCGAGGTTCGTGACGTCATCCTGATGATGGGTTAATATAAGATTTAGTAACTATGATTCAGAGTCCTGGTCGTACCTAGTCGCTTCTTTCACATGTTGTACTAGGGCACATGTTATAAATACATCAAATATTTCCCTCTAGAAGGAATTTTCAGACAGTTCAGTTCTCAGATTTTTTCAGTCTACCATGAGTGCATCAAAGTATCCTAGGATTAGGCATCGACCACTTTGTGACCGAGTATTGAGACTGTCAGCAAGACCTCATTTACCTCATAGCTTGGACTGTGGTAGACCAAACCAATCAGCAGCACTTAGAACTTGCATTTCAAGCCACAACTATTTAATCCAGAAGTCCCTCTGCCATGGGATACACTGTCGATAATAGTAGGTGTGATAGTATTCCTAATGAATAGAGCAACCCCCTCTCCTTTACGCTTCCAGATTCTGTCGGCCCTTACATACGTAAGGCTTTCAAAATAAAGTTTCATACCATCTATAGATTGTGTAAGCCACAGTTTTGTAACTGTGATTATATCTGACTTGGTAGAGTCAATCTGTTCACCTAGTTACGAGCATTTATTGAGCAAGCTCGGGCATTGGTGTGACAGACCCGAGGCCTATTTAAATGGCTTCCTGTTGCACACACAGTGGAGTCGCTATCATATTCTGTCAGAGCCTCACAGCCAGAAAGTTCGCAACTTTTAGGCCATTTTCGCCAGCATCTAACCTAAGTTTCAGTTCTTTTTGGGCTTTTCGTCTTTTAACATGGTCTATGAGTGGCAAGTCCTCATGAAGTAAACTTTCGAATCCTCTAGTTAATGTCCATTCTGTAATATTAAGTCCCGTTCATTAGGAGATTTAAATACTTTTTAAGCAGCCTGATTTGATTTTGTTTCAAGTTTATTTGATTATCTAGCAAGGTGACTCCGAAGATATCTTGAGGCATAAGGTGATTTTATTAACCCAATGTCATTCTGGAAACGAGTTCTAGGTTCTGAGCCTTCACTCTCCTTGATTCTATGAGAGATAACTGACCTGTCACAGTGATCAGTCTTTAATCTCGCAACTAGTTCTTGAGGGTTTACATTTTCTTTGAGAGCGTTATATCGCTTCATGCTATTGACCCATTCACCAGCTTTCGTTAGAGTAGCAACCGCAGTCGCGTCAAGCACATTGTGGGATTCCGGAAGATTATCGGCGACTTGGGCAGTCAGGTTGTTTTTCCTGTTAGAAACAGATCTAGCCTTGCGATCGAGATCTTTGGGCGTTTCCTTCAGGATAACATTTAGAGGACGAAGCACAGAATAAAATTCCCTTCTTGAATTTTTATTTAGTACAGACCTTTTTGAAGTTGGTTTTCCCTCCCTTGACCAAAGTGGGTCGGCTGTTACCGAAATCACATAAGGTGCCTTCGCATTAATTTGTGTGCCGATTGAACGAGTAGTGTACAATGTGTCCCGACCTCGTCTGTTAATACCTTTTTTAACAGCAGTTAACATTGAAAAGACCTCGGCTGGCAAGCAGCACTGCTAACAAAACCAAACGCAACCATTTTTGGTAAACTGTTTAGAAGCTGCAGGCGTTAGATTCGTGCAAACTTTGTCGTACCAGCCTTGGCACTTGTCGTACTGTATGCCGCTTTCAACGAGGTATTGACAGTCCGGGCGTTGTTAATTGTTTTTCTGGCACTGTCCAGCCATCAGCGGTTTTCAAAAGGAAACTAGATACAATAATACCCAAAGACAAAAGTATTTTTAGACCAGAAAGTTGAAAACTGTGAATTATCAGAACCAAAATTGCTGACAAATATAATAGAAATAAAAGTACTCGAAAGTACCAATAACAAACTACTTCGGAAACAAAAGCGATACTCCTAGCGGATACTTTAACTGACGTAAATTCTATTAAAGTGTAAACAGTAGTCTTGATACGTAATAAACGATCAGAACAACGAACTTAACCCAGCGAGGAAAAATACCACTGTTCTTTTTAAATAGCGTGGGCATTAAACGAAAACTGGAAACAGTCACAGCTACGTTCGTCAATCCTCAGACGCCCTTTCAGTTCTGTTACGTATTTCCCTTACTTGATGTACAGAAAGTCTACATACTTTGTGCACATCTACGGACTATAAAATATACCCTGAACAATGTTAATACGAACTACACAAGCATTTAGTCTAACCTTCTTCGAACGGACTGAAGGATCATCAAGTGACATATCAAATACGATGAATGTCTGGTAAGGACATGGACTAAGATTGCTCGTGTACACGTAATACATTTTTCTACAGCATGTTGACTTATGAGTCATAAATGTACATAGTTTCGACTAAAACGTGACGGCAGTGACAGAATGTATGACTACTCTAAGTGAAAGTAGCCTCGAAATGTTATTAGAAATCATAAACATTATACGAAATTATTTAACACAGTTATAAAACTCGCCTGGGTCACTCTTGCTCCAAAGTAATTGAAATTTGCTGATGAAATTCGTAGATTAACGAAGCATTGTAGACCGAATTTGTATAAGTCCAAATTTAATTTAAGCCAAACACGTAGAATTGCCTGATGAACAGTCTAAACAAGATCTAACATTGCAAGAAATTTATAGTTCAAACTCACCGTAAATTTCTAGCATTTGTATCCTCTGATTCGCCATGGAACTCAGCAATTGGAAATTAGGCAGGCAGTGGTCAAGAAAGTAAAATATTCTAGTAGATAGTTTTTGATAGTAGTTAGTTGATAGTGATTAAGCAGAAAGATGAATTTATAATCGACAGTTTATCCTGTATTGGTTATACAAGGGGATAAGTTGCAAACAGATATGCGTTCGTGTTGCCTTGAGGCCATACTTACGAGTGGTTGATATTTTAACAGACATATTACACAGGAGCATTTACACTCTGCTAATGCTTGTTAAAGAACCACGATAGTCGATTATAGTCGTAGTTGATTGGTTAGTTCTATCGATTGAACTAATTATTTCAGTTGAAATACTAATCAACATTGATATGAAGCAACAAATGTTCACAGAAACTGATAAAGATAGCCGAAGTTAAAAATGAAAAATAATAAGTATAGAATGCAATAAAAAAGATCATAATGATAGGTTGTGTTATTCGAAGTCTTGCTCACCAGTGTAGAACATAGACGTTGATGGTCTATGTCGAAATGATTGGGGGCCTACTAGAGTTAAACGAGAATGGTGACGAACCAACTAACGCTGAAGTCACACCTCGCGACCAGCACCTTACGTGGATTGCCTCCATCGACGTAACAAGGGGCCATTGATGCTATGGAGACTGTACAACACAAAGGACGTTATTACAAGAATATATTAGTTAAGGTACAACCACGAAAGTACAGAAGCGAAAGTACAACCACTGCCACGTGGGCCAGTCCATGGCGTATCATTAATTGATGCGCGTTGACTGTCTTTGACCTTGACAAGGATCGACGATCTGTTCGATATTCAGTGACCCAACTGCCGAGTGGTTTGGCTAGGGTTCAGTGACATTTCACTGACCTTACAGGACTAAGCCTCAAAGTTGGCCAAAGTTACGCTTCTTGTGTAGACATTGCTGAGATTCATGTCGAGCTCCCTATAATGATACAGGCAGTCGAACTAACTTTGGAAGAACTAGCAGAATAGCCGACAGAGAACAACTAGATTCTGCACAAAACATTCAGATATGTATTCAACCTAACAATTTCCAGAACTTCTATTATTAAATACTAAGCTAAAGCTAAACACAGTTAACTATTAATTCAAATGATATAAGAAAGAGAAATTCACTAAACATTAAAATCCGAGTAGGTCTTTTTAATTATTATCAGCAAATTTGATAAGTGTGTAGCGGAGAAGTCTAAGAAAAATATTAATCATATCATGACAACAGTTCCTTTCCGTGGGAGAATCAACTAAACAACAAAACGAGGAAGGAGGATGGGAAGTCCTCGGATTTATGATTCTCTGTCGTCTAATTTATCGCCTTAGTCAATATTAACCTCTAGTTTCCGAAGCAACTTAATTCCACATTTTGTTTGGTGCTGACAAGTGGTAGCGCGCACAATGAAAGTAGTTGCATATGAATGTACTTCGCTCAGCTGTTTTCTACTTGGTCTTTCATGGTTAGTAGTTCTCGTGGTGAAATACAATAGTCTCGAATTCAGATTAAATGAAGAAATAATCCGCATTTTAGTCCACAGGAGCTTTTGAAAATGTTCTTTTTAATACTTACTGACTGTTAATATACATTATTTCCGAAGATATTTGTACATACTGGCTCAAATAATGGGTAAAAGTTATTGAAACCTATTTCAAAATATAGATTTCAAAAATCCATGGGAAGATTTTATTTTCGACCAGACAGTCGATAATATTAGTCAGTTTGTGTAATAATTATATGTTTGTTTTGTAGATGAATCCTCTGACTGTTTTAACAATATAAAGCTGAGCAGTAAGTTTTTATTTTACAGAGAAAACACTCCTACACAGACTTTCCCTTTCTTAAAAGTCAGTTTTCCTCCATTGACTATCTCATAAAGTGTGAAATATGCAATATTATGCTTCTTCCGGAGAGCATTTCTTTGCATTATGGTTTGTTTTTTTATTTACATTGTATGATAATTTTTTTTACTAGACGACCGGCACTCAGAGCCTTCGAAGTTTGTTAGTTCCGCTGTATTACCCTACGAAGCTGTTTCTTGGTGTGAATGTCAGGCTGAAATTGATTCCAAAAAGGATCGGACTTCCAAACGCACTAAGGTCGCACCTCTCAAACGTCCTAAACGCAGTACGCCAAACTCTTCAGACGCCACGCCTTACTCAGTTAAAATGAGCATATCGAAAACAGTTATTACAGATGGAGAGGTTGAAAAGACTAGTCATGAGGAACTTAGAGAACCGGTTTTGTTGAAATTAGCAAAGTCAGATGGAAGAATATCTCAAAGTGAGGAAGTGTCCAAGAAGCTTTTGAAAAAACCCACAGAAAGTAAACCTAATGAGCGATCTGTGTGGTCCGTTGTTTGTCCTAGAGAGCATTCTTCTGGTAATTTTTATGAACTTACTTCCAAAGGTCAGGTTGAGGAAAGTCGACACCTGGGGAAAGATATGTTTGAATGTCGGTCAAGTTTTAATCATTCTAACGATTCTGGCATTGGATCTCACGCTAATTCAGTTTTTCGCTGTTCGTCATATCCCCCGACACCTTCGTTGTCTCCACATCTTCCAAGTTCCAGTTCATCAAATGTTTCTGATGACACGACATTTGGTTTCAACCAGTTCCGTTCTGAGGTTGCGAATCGACCTGTTTCACGCTCATCTCACTCTAGTTCTAGCAGTGGAATCGGTATTTCTGATCAGCATAATACTGATTCTAGTATTACTATCCCAACAACAATTTTCAATGTAAATAGTACAAAAGCAGTCACTTCACTTCCTTTATCAGACATGAAATCAACTTCCAAATGCAAAGTCAAGTGCAAGCTTTCGACGGTTTGTCTTCGTAACAACGTCCCTCTAGGTTCCACTTCCTCTCAACCGATGTTCCCGGGTGAAGCATTGACTAAAGTGCATCCCAGTAGGGAAGCAGAGTCAGCTGTGTATCATCTAAAAAACAATCGTCAGGAATTTGATAGTAAGTTAGTTAATAGTGAGTTGAGGCGGAATGGTTTTCATGGCTGGATTACTGGTGAACGACCGACGTCATCAGATGCCACACACAAAGCCGATAACGTCAGACGTTTATTGGCATTTCAGCGGCTATCAACCCCAAGAAATCAAACAATTTTATTGCAACAAGCCCCTAGACAGATAAAGGGTGTGCATTTAGCGCCTTCGTTCATCTCACAATATTATCAAACAGAAAACTTGGAAGGTAATGAAGCTTCGACTTCGAGTGACACTAATCGATTTGTCCAACCAAACATTTTAATACAACCAGAAAAGTCCTCAAAACTAGACGTGGTGAATGATGGTTCATCTCGGATTAACTGGCCTCCAGAATCTTTGATTTCTGGTCCCTCTGGCAATATGGCTAGGAGTACTGGCGAATTACAAGAATTCTTGGAAGAGCTAGGTAGATTTAATTGTTTGTTTTGTATACCATAGAGTTCAGCAAAATTTTGTCTGTTCACACTACACAAAAATCAGTACAAAAGGTATTTCCAGACAAAATACTTTGAATGAACTTTTCATACAATTACCATATATCCACGATTTTTCAAAAATTTTGTTTTTTCGATCTACCCTCATTTGCTAAAAGTGCTAACAATTAATCCACTTTCAGCTTTGACTATTGAAACAGTGGATGGAAGATCATAACGAGTAATTCATTTAAGTTATGGCTGATGTCGAGTTGCTCACTACTTATCAGTAACCCCAATGAAATTAGCATCAACCTCTCAATGGGTCATTATAAATCAATTCTAGATGTTATTAGGTATAATGGCTCGGTCGTTACAGTTAGACCAAAATATCAGTTTGACAGGTGGGTGTATTACCACCGAATAATTATCAATCGCTTATTACATCTCATGATAACCAACAGCCGTGCTTTTGTGGTAATCACGTCCGATCAACAGTTCTGCAGTTTCTTGGCTCTTAACTTAAACAGCAAGTTGGGGATAATCAAGGATTAATCGGGCCTACTCACGAATGTATGGACTGATATCTTATCAGCGTAAAGTATGCCTTAATTGGCGATGTGTCGGATACGTTTTTGTTCTAGGTATAGAATGTTAATTCCAGAATGGCCTAAGTTTAGGCGTGGAAGGGAGATGGGATTATATCGTTTTATGACTCGGAACAGATCTCATTAGTGCAATTTCATTTTCATATTTACCACCAAATCCTATAAATTCCTATGTTAATCTCCATTAACATTGGTATTTATATGTACATACATTTTTTCTTTCATCACCCTTGCTATCTGATACTCCTATTATATTAAAGGGAGTTATGGAAACTTGGGCTGATCCTCATTTATATCAGATCTTCCGTGTCTATGGCCGACTAATGTTTAGTCCCTATGTTGTTGTTCAGTCAGGAATCAGTAGCGCAACTCAAAAAACCATGTAAACTGCCGGATCTACTCTAATAGATAAATGTAATATTCGTGACAGCCATCCTATATATATATATATATATATATATATATATATATCTGTTCGTTAATATCAAGATTTTGTCTATATAACTTCATAATATCAGACAACTAGTTTTTATACTACTGAATAGTGTTTCTCCAGTTCATCTCAGTATCCTATTTTGCCTAGCTGTTTCAGTACGTATAGACACATTTTTCATAAACAGTTGGAACCAGGGTTTTCCAACGCCCCTGAGTGGGCCCTCCGTGCTCAAACCCATCTTAGGTCTATTTAGGTTAGTATCATGAGGAGTGAGTAACATAATTAGTACTTAGTAGACTCAGAGTAAAGTAAAAACCTATAAAAACGCTACTTGATTCCCTGTGTTATATTTAAGTAAAAATGAAATATGAGATCATAACATTAAGATAGTGCACAAACTTACTTAATCCAGGTTTTGAATATTTATGAAACTGTCAGTTTGGCTGATGATGCATACAAGAAAGTTGAAAACGTCAGCTGAATACTCTAAGTAAAAATAATTGCGACCTAGGTGCAACTTGTTACAATTCTTATAAAAATGTGTGCCAATTGTTAAAGAACTGATTCATTGTGTGAAAAAGCCGCTTTCTGTTGACAGTATCAAACCGTTTTATTATAGTCAAAAAGCAAACAGTAACTAAAACGATTACTAGACAATTAGACTTGTTAACTCTAAACAACTATTCATGTCTCTTTTGTTCCTAACATATATTTTTAGTGTTGACTATAGTAGTGGGATAGAAGCCTAAGAATCCAATATATGTCAAATAAAATGTCCAAAGCACATTTTTTACAGTTTTGGTCGTGGGCCATTTGAGATGTGATTGACCGATTACAGAAAAATATAATGGACTACAAAATCGTTACTTGTTGGTCTCAGCATTTTGTATTACCGAAATTATGAAAGAGATGTCTAATAAAGGCTACACAACATTTTTCATTCGACTCTTTACCCTCGAAAGTTTGATTAGAAACTATCATTTTATTTTGAATCACTGTTATTGTTTACTGAATAACTCACGTAATGACAATAATAACAAAAAAATCATCAGCATAACTTCCGTACTATTGAGATGATTGGTATAAATGCACTTTTTGTGAAACTATTTTAGGTGAGTTATTACTAAAAGAACCGGTTTATATAAGTTGATATTGTGTTCTATCGATCTGGACAAAAGTTTTTGGTTGATGCTAACCTACTGTAGGATTCAATTTATTTTTCCTTTTTTTTCAGAGGATACATTTGATCCTCTTACTCAGTGTGGCTGCTTGGAAATGGACGATATCAAGTGTAAAAATTCTATTTTATGTACAGTAAGTTTTTATTTCATCTATCGATTTGGTTTGATTCTACTTATTTTCCGTTTTGCTTGTTGCTTATCTAGCGATTGAAATTTTCAACACTATGCATTTTTTACCAAGTTTACTAGATTGTCAATATTAATACCATAGTGAATTAATAATTATTCTCCGATCACTTATCCGATCTTTTCTTCTAAGAGGACATTTTTGCTTATTTGATTAAGATTTGCGATATAGTATTTAAAATAGATAGATACTAAATCTTTATTCCTCTACACGACTTAGGAAAATATGGATATCTCTCGTCATATGTGTAGTTATTCTACAATGTACAAAATAGTTTTTAAGGGTTAGTCTCAAGTTAATATTGGTTTTGTCTGCACTCTTCCGAAAACTAGCGTAAGACAATGATAGAGCGCTGGCTTAGTAGTAAAGGCGTTTGGCTTTCAGCCACTAAGTCCTAGGCTCAAACCCTCCACCTAATTCGATTCGAGTAACTAGGTCGCATCACTAGCTTTCAGACTTACAGTATGGCTTGTATCTATGTACTTGGTAAATTAGTTAACTATATATACTGTATGTTATAGGGGAATAGTTAATTCTAACGAGTTTAATCTTTATGTATTGTCGTGGCATTCTTTTTCGTATTGTGTCAACATTACATTTGCATTGTCATTTTAAAAGCATAATATGTTACAAACTATTAGAAAAAAGATGGAAAATAGTCTGCCATATGTAATTTGCGAATCTCAATATTTTTGGGATATATGTAGTTAAGATTTTAGTTGATCTTTTTAATGTGCAATCTACGTATCTTTTTCTGGACTTTCATATTATAAGTAGTGTACTTGTGTAGATTCTGAATATGTATATTTTGAGTACGTGGGGCAACATACAAGTTGTATTCTAACTCTTACTTGCTCATCAAAGCTATTAACATATAATATTTGTGCTTGTTCATTCATTTTTTACATATGATTACCTATAAACCATTTATGGGTTGTTATCTCAGTTAACACGTTCCTCTAGATGAAATAAAAAATCCTTTGACATATTGTTTTAGTAATTTTTAATATATTTTCGATTTCCTCGTTATTTCCATGGCAATTATTCCCTGTTTAAGTTCAGATAGTTTGTCGGGTTTGTGCATTAAATTTTTTCTATGTGTAATTAGTTGTTGGAATTTGATACATCTCATTTGTTGTGAGCAGTTTTCCATTGAATTCAGTTTTTTTTCGGTTTCTATACGAATTTTTCTATTCGATATTTGTGATCTTTTATCTCAATGCACTGTTTTAAAGCTTTTTCTTTCAGATTAGTTTCATGGAAATATCTCCCAAATAACTAGGTTTTTAGCCTACGCTCCCACTGACTGCAGCCATGATGAGGTGAAAGATGACTTTTACAGAAAGCTCTCTGAGCTTCTTCAGAAAGCTAAGCGCTCAGACATAGTAGTCGTAGCGGGTGACTTTAATGCCCAGGTAGGCAGCTTAAATCAAACAGAAAGACATCTAGGTGGGTGTTTTAGTATTCCGGCTCAACGAACCGATAATGGTGATCGTCTGTTGCAACTATGCTCAGACAATCGTTTATTTTTGGCAAGCACTAATTTTAAACATAAGGAGAGACATCGTCTAACATGGCGGCCACCTGCACCAAACCAACGATGGACTCAAATAGACCATATTGTCATCAGTCATCGTTGGAGAGGCTCAATAGAAGATTGTCGCTCGTATTGGAATACTTGTTTAGACTCTGATCACGCTTTAATACGAGCGCGCATTTGTCTGCGCCTCAATGGACGCAGGAAAAGTAAACTAAGAAGACCCGTTAGGATTGAACTGGAGGACGAGAAAGCCAAATGCGAATTCCAGAGACAACTGAGTTCACATCTAGGCAGTTCTGTAAACGAGACTGACCCAGATGCTGCTTGGAAAGGCATACGAACAGCTGTGGAAACAGCAGTAACATCTATTAGTCATTTAAACCATAGGATTCCAAAAAACCAGTGGATTTCTTCTAAGTCTATTTCACTGATGGATTCGCGTAAACTCATACCATCAGGCTCTGAACATGACGAAGAGCGTAAACAAATTAGATCTAGGTTAACTAAAAGTCTAAGGAACGATCGTGAGCAGTGGTGGGCAACGAAAGCAAAAGAGATGGAAAAGGCAGCGGCTGTAGGCAACACCAGGCAACCATTCAGACTAATAAAAGAAACTGGAATTAAGAAGTCAAGTGTAAGTGAGACGATCTCGGAAAAAGATGGAACCCTTATCTGCTCTCTACCCAAACGTTTAGAACGATGGGCGGAACACTTTAAGGAGCAGTTTAGCTGGCCTTCAGCTACTGCACAACTACCCACTATTCCTAGAAAACCTGAATGGAACATTGAAGTAGGCCCCCCGACCCTACTTGAAGTTCAAAAGGCTATAGGTAATCTGAAACGAGGAAGAGCAGCTGGTCCTGATGGATTGGCTCCAGAGGTCTTTAAATATGGTGGTCCAATTTTAGCGATTAGGTTGACTAATATTCTGGCTAAAATCTGGGAGACGGATGTAATCCCATCCGACTGGTCACAATCACTGATTGTCCCAATATATAAAAAGGGGTCAAAATCATCCTGCGATAACCATAGAGGGATTAGTCTGACTAACATAGTATCTAAAATACTAGCCTCAATAATTATCAGGCGCCTAACTAAAACTCGTGAACTGCAAACACGAGAAAATCAGGCTGGCTTCAGACCTGGTCGTGGCTGTATCGACCACATATTCACCATTCGTCAAGTTTTAGAGCACAGACATGCTTATCGGCGTCCGACAATGATAGTTTTTCTTGACTTGAAAGCAGCATTTGACTCTGTAGACCGAGAGGTTCTGTGGCAGTGTCTGTCATTGAAAGGTGTACCTGAGAAGTACATAAACCTTGTGAAGGCTCTTTACTCGAACACTATCAGTCGAGTGAGAGCTTATGGCGAACTGTCATATGATTTTACAACCTCAAGTGGTGTCCGTCAAGGCTGTCCACTATCCCCCTTTTTGTTTAACTTCATTATAGACCTGTTGCTGCAAATGACACTCTCGTCGACTGAGTTTACAGGAATTGATCTCCTACCAGGGGGACCACTAAGCGACTTAGAATACGCAGATGACATAGTCCTGTTTGGTGAAGACGCTGACAAAATGCAGAGTCTTCTGTTGGAACTGAGTAATAATGCCAGGATGTTTGGGATGCGTTTCTCCCCATCCAAATGTAAATTGTTACTCCAGGACTGGCCTGCGTCAACACCTGAACTAAGGATAGAGAGTGAAGTAGTCGAATGCGTCGACAACTTCACTTATCTTGGAAGTCTGATCAGCCCTAATGGGTTGGTGTCTGACGAAATCTCAGCACGGATTCAAAAAGCTCGTTTGGCTTTTGCCAACTTACGTCACCTATGGCGAAGACGAGATATCCGTCTATCAATTAAGGGACGAGTATACTGCGCAGCAGTTCGCTCTGTTCTACTTTACGGCTGCGAAACATGGCCATTAAGAGTAGAAGATACTCGTAGGTTACTAGTATTTGACCACAGATGCCTTAGAAATATTGCTCGCATCTGCTGGGATCACCGAGTAAGTAATAGTGAGGTTAGACGCAGGGTATTAGGTAACGATGGTAAATCAGTTGATGAGGTGATAAATCTTCATCGACTGAGATGGTTGGGCCATGTGTTACGTATGCCTGAACACCGATTACCACGACGCGCTATGATGACTAGTATTGGGGACGGTTGGAAGAGAGTTAGGGGCAGCCAAACCAAAACATGGCATCAGTGTTTGAAGTCACTAACTTCTAGCCTGAGCCATGTTGGCAGATGCAGACTACCTGGTTGGGGTCCGCGTGACTATCGTAATAAATGGTTGGAGACTCTAGGTGACATGGCTCAGAATCGATCACAATGGCGTAGGTGTATACACTCTTTATCTTCCCTTAAACCTTGAGATTAAAATTGCTTCATATCTCTCTTCCTTCCTGTACTATATCCTTATATACAACCTTTCCTTATATACTACCACCACTAAATTAATTACTTCTATGAATCCGGTGTTCATCTTGTTGTGCTAAAGAGGTATGGCAACTTGGACCGATGCATATATGTGCCTGGTCCTACGTTGTAGCTGACTGACTGACTGACTAGGTTTTTAACACCCGTTTTTGAATTACACAATAAGTGTACAACTTATTACCTACTGCTAAATAATATTTCAAAATATGTTCTTGTAGAATACATTTTTTTGATTGGTGGATATATGATAATCAAAATAATGTTTTTCGGTAGTATTTAATCATTGATTATAATGCTGGTTTGTTCAACACCATATGTTCGATTACGGTAGAGAATTCTCAGCATAAAACATGCAACTTTACAATAAAACTCCCTCATTCATCTTTTAAATATTCAAAAATATGTATAAAAACTTTTTAAACAAGGATTAGTGTCCATCTATATTCATCCATAAATGTTTACGATCAGTCTCGCTCTCATGAAACCTCTTCATTTTTGAGTATACTTGAGGCATGGATTTTAAAATAATCGCTTCTAGTTTTTTCAAGGGATAGGAACAGTAGAAGAAAAATCTAGGAACTACCGTGTTTGTGTTTCTTGAGTTTCTTGGCAATTAAATTCTTGATAAGTTGCACGAGTTTTATGGGAGATGTAATTATATGTGGTTAGCAGAAATAATAAACTAGAACGAATCTAAACCAGAAAATTTTGTGATAATAAGTGTACGATTAGAAAAATGGTAGCTGGGATGTTCGACCAAGTCACTTTATTTTGGTAATTTATGTACGTGTAGTGACTTTGTGGAACAAGTCTGACTCTAAAATGAGTAGATATGTATGATTAACACTTCAACCAAATCACAAGACGAAATTCGCTTGGATCTGTGAAGCTGATTAGATGCCAGTCAATTATATGTATTGATCATTTCTTCACCCTCTTCCAAATGTTAAAACACCGTCATACTTATTGCAGACCAACAATCGTGGTGTTCTTGATATCTGTGTCTCCTTCAGTTCGTTGGACAGGACTTTTCTCTGGGGTTGTCTATTGAAGAAAAATGTGTCTTAGAAGTTTATCAACATCTTGAAAGACCTATTTGAAGACACCTCAGGAAAAGTGAGGCATGCAACCACCCCTTCCCATTGTTCCATTCAAGCATTGGAGTTAGGAAATGCTGCCCAATCTCACGATTCCTCTTCAACTTTGCTATCGATGACCTTCTGGAAACAGCTCTGATGGATGTAGGTATCGATTGTGTGGATGTTTAGCCTGAAGA
This sequence comes from Schistosoma mansoni, assembly GCF_000237925.1. Taxonomy (NCBI): domain Eukaryota; kingdom Metazoa; phylum Platyhelminthes; class Trematoda; order Strigeidida; family Schistosomatidae; genus Schistosoma; species Schistosoma mansoni. Next base: position 6,850,108 of record NC_031496.1, read on the forward strand.
AAGACTTTTCGACCTTGAGTATGTGTATGATATTGTCCTACTGTGTAATGATACCCAACTCATGCTATCCGCACTTAATCAGTTGGCAGTAAGTGTCCGTAGGTATGGGATGTGCTTTGCACTTTCCAAGTGCAAATTACCTTTACAAGACTGACAGGAACATAAACATGAGCTCACTCTTTGTACTGAATAGACAAAAAGTAGTCGAGAGGTTCGTGTATCTGGATAGCTGTGTAAGTGTTGGTGATGGCGTGAGTTATGAGATTAATGAACATACAGTGAAAGCCAGAGCGGCTTATGCTAATCTGAGCCATCTTTGCGCCTTCGTAATGTTAGGCTGGCTGTAAAAGGTCGAATCTATAAAGCGTTGGTCAGAGCAGTTTACTCTGTGCTTGTGAAACCTGATCTCTCTTAGTTAAGGATGTTAAGTGGCTCTCTGTGTTTGATCATCGTTGCTTCCGAAAGATTGCTGACATTCAGTGGCAACATCAGGTTAGTAATGCAGAGGTTCGGCATCGTGTGTTCGGACGCAGAGACGATAATTAAGTTGGTGTCATCATCCTGAAACACCGACTTCAGTGGCTTGGACGTGTCCCACGAATGTCGTGCCAGTGAATCGCACATGGTGTGTTACAGGCTGACACTAGGAATGGTTGAATAAAGTGGAGAGATGATCAATGTATGACAGTGTCGTGGTGTGAAAGAAAGCTATGCGGGTCCTGTTTCTGTTAATCCTTCACTACTCCCTGTTTGGAGTCCTAGAGATGATGCAACACAGTGGCTTGAGATGTTATCAGAAATGGCTCAGAATCAAAGTCAGTGGCGATTCTGTTGTAACTTTTACTTTCTTCATAAAAACGGACGTAACTTCTTTAACTGGAATTCTTTCTGGTTATATTTTTCCTAACTGAACTGCTTTTCATAATATGCTCCACTGCCTTGTGGATCAGATCTTTCGGTCAAAGGTTCCGGGTGTGGGCCCCTAAGAAAACCACCTGCTTCAGTTTGGGCACCTGGGCAGTATCACAGCTCTCAAGCAAATCGAATGAGATTTGTATGGCGCATATATATCTGGTGCTTCCTTGTACCAATATTTATGTGTTGAAATAAATTAAGTAAATAAAAATTTCATAATATTACTATCATTATTATTATTATTATTATTTCACTCTCATACACTAGTTTATATTCATTTGTGTTCTTTTCGTCATACTCACTTCCCTTCCTCTTTCTTTTTTACACCCTTATGATTAATGTTGGAGCATATATATTTTGGTATCCCGTTGTACCTATGTTCATGTATTCTATGAATTAAACCACACACACATCCATAATCTAAAAACACTTCAGGCTTTTCATTTCAGAATGCCTATTATTAATCAGTTACCTTTAGAATAAAAATTTTATACGTCTAGTATTACTATAGTGTACTATTAGAAGAATTCGTCACTTCTAGATCTTAATTACTCCAATCTGATAAATATACTAACCATAGTACTTTTTGTTTGATTGTGCGTTGTCTACAAAGGAAAATTAACACTTTTTTTTAGTAATAATTTTTAAAAAAAAGTTTGTTCGTAATTAAGAAAACAAAAAAGGAACATGCCGAAATTCAATCTTTTCATCTAACAACTATTTATATTAATTATGTATACGTTTACTAGATACAACTGGAAAACAAATTTGATGTATAATTTGTATTCACTAAGTTGTTAAATGTTTTTTTTCTATCGATCTTTTCTGAAATTCCATCCTAGCCTCTGTTACTGTATAGATGAATGTTCCTGGAAAATGTAAATTGACTGTTTATTTCATGTATGATGGGGATTCAACTTTCAGCCATTAAGTTACAGGTTTCAACAATGAACCACTTATTTCATTTTTAGCAATTAAATAGTATTTCATTGAAATCATGAATTTATCTAAGTTAGACCTGGCAGCACTGGACGATCGTTTCATCCTAGTATGGGACTACTAGGTTGTGGAGGCGAACCATCGATGAGTTCATGATTTCAGTAAAATTCTACAATCTCATCAATCCTATTGTAACAACCAAATTATACCACTACCTTTCACATTTAAAATGTGGCTTAAAACCAAGTATATATATTTATATAATCACTAGCTGTCATACAAATTAACTTAGATATAAATAAATAAAGTATATATTTGGTGATTTAATTAAAATAAACTGCATATATCATAAATATATTTAATTTACTGGATGTTATTAAACTATTTGTATTCATGAAGTGGCCGGGTCTTCATGATTAAAATGCTTGTTTACTAGACAATAAATATCAGGCTTGAACTCCTCAATCAACTTTAATTTGACCGACCATAAATACCTGTATTTTTAACTGTTATTCTGCAATAAATTACTGACTTTTTTCCGTAATCAAAATTCCAACTCTGTTTTCTAATTCTATCACTTAAGTTCCAATATTCTAAGGTTAAAATTCTGTCTATTAACTCAGTATGTAGTAAAGGAGAACACAGATGAGGACAACCGATTATATTCAGCACAAAATTATAAAGTTACTTGGTAGAATAGAAAAATCATACTCCAATACTTAATTTGTAAAATGTTCATTAATTATCTCCGACTTCATTGTTCCTGCATTTCCATACCCATTGCTTTCTGTTCCCGTTCTTTCCTCCACGATCTTCTCAACCTTCTGCTGCTAGACATTCTATTTCTGACTAGCGTTATATACTACATATGTCAACATAAGTAGCACACACCACAAGTATACTATTTTGTTTTCTGTTATGCTTATCTGTCAACTTAGTTTCAACTGCTTTATCATTAGAATAGAAAAACTTGTACGTATAATGCTTATTTTCATGAATTTACTTCTATCAACTGTAAACTTTGTGACATTTCACTTGTGCAAAGTTCAGATAGGAATCTATTTTACATACAAAAGTCGACTTGTAAATTTATACTGTTTACCGTAGCATATTGTTAAATTGAAGAAACTAATAGCTACCAGCCAGTAAAACAATGTGAATATTACATATCGGTTATCACATAATTCATATATGTGTATTAATCTGGCGTAAAATATTTTCCTCCAGGTACATACAATTGAGGAGAAACGCAGGGTCCCCCGTCAACATGATTTACGCCTTCTTATGCGTGAAGCAAGGAAAAAACAACAAATCTTAAGGTTAGTTGAAATTTATTTCCAACATAACATCAGTGAATATTCATCAATTATGGAGACGCATTTTCCCCCCAATCTTAAAACCCCATATTGCAAATTAGAACAAAATATAAAAGCGAACAATATCGTTTCCAATTAGATCCCCACTAGGTTTTACTCTAATGTGCATTAATATTTATATGCATATACGAAATTATTAAAGTAATCAAGGAAGTTAATGTTTCAATGATAACAGTGGAATAGATTAAATAAATAAGCGTAATAATAATAATAAAAGTATGAATTGATAGTGTGATGACAGATGTACTAGTTGTGATAAGAATACTTACTTACCTGCTTACGCCTGTTACCCCACACGGAGGAGCAAAGGCTGCCCACCAGCACTTTCCATACAACCCTGTCCTGGTCAGTCCTTTCCAGTTGTTTTTCATCCTTTTCATACGTGCTTCCACTTCCCAACGTAATGTGTTCTTCGGCCTTCCTCTTTTCCGCTTCCCCTCATGATTCCAAGTTAGCGCTTGCATCATGGTGCAGTTTGGCGATTTCCTCAATGTATGTCCGATTCGCTTCCAAAATCTTTTCCTAATTTCCTCTTCATGTGGAAGCTGGTTTGTCCTCTCTCACAGAAGGCTGTTGCTGATGGTTTCCGGTCGATGGATGTTGAGTATCTTGCGTAGACAACTGTTTGTAAATACTTGTAATCTTATATGCATATAAATATTACTGTACATTAGAGTAAAACCTGGTGGGAATCTAATTGAAAACAATATTGTTCGCTTATATATGTTGTCCTATCCTTATCGAGTCTACAGAGTTAAAGATTATATATGAGATAATATCTTTCTGTTCCATCCATTTACCATTAAGGTAATGTGAATCATTGCCCAAAGATATTTCTTTTCACTTTTATTAAATCTAGAAGGTAATCATTTATCTGACGGAATCGCTGCATCTGAGAGTGAGGGTTTTCTGTACAGTAGATGTTTATACAAAACTAGAAGTCAAGTGAATAATTTACTTTGTCCATCTTCCTGTACTGTACTAAATATAATATATCCATTCCTCTCAATTGTTTATAATTTGTGACAAGAGAAAAACCAATCTATTTTAAGCATAAAATAATGACAGTAAACTAGTAATCAGTAATTATTGTTTATCATGTTTTGGTTTAAAACGTACTTTTGTTGTTGACTATTGTCAAGGTGGAATTCTTTGCTGATTTGTCTAAATAATAACTTTCTCATTGTAAGTTCATTGTCGTTGGTTTAAACACAATAGTTAGTTACAGTCAATTTTTGATCTGTTGTGTTTATTGAAAACTTGTTAAGACCTTTACTAATTGAACTCTTCTTAGAATGCACCTGATATTTATTTGATCTTTTATTGCATAATTTACTTTTCCAGACAAGTACCAAACACTCCCTGTCAACAGTTTCCATGGGCTGTACAAACTTCTGGTTCACCTAATACAGTCATTGACCTCACTGATGAATTTAGTAATAATGAAAGTTTCTGTGAAACCCCAGGAGTGTTAACTTATCAAACACCTCGAGTTCCAAATCATTCACAGCTATTGCGTCATAATACAACGTTTTCTGCACATGATACACAAGTTAGGTGTCCAATATATCCCAACGCACTTAACTCTAATGGTCCTAACGATTTGAGATATGTGTCAAACAAACTAACAGCTAGATTACATCAACGAAATAAAACAGTTGTCATCGCCCAGCCATGTGCTATTGACATAAGACCACAAACAGAATCTTTTTTGTCTTACTCACCTCAAACCGCGTCTATCAACTCCAATCTTGATATGCATCACTTTCAATTTAATCCTATGGGATCAGGAACAACACAAATGGGAGAATGTTTTAGTGAATCCAACACACCCAATATTCTAATGTATCCTAATCGTAAACAAACAACTGGTTATTCATCAACCTCTTATTCGAATACTAGATTGATAAATGAACCTCAGTATGTTGCTCAAAGTCATTGTTTGTCCAATTGTCAACCTGCACAACCTTGGGCTAATCGATTGAGCTGTTATCCCATTGAAGGATCTGCCGATACAACCATCAATTTGGATAATCTTATCACTAACGAAGATTTGTGCTCAGAAGAACATTATAATGATTCTTCCCATGATATAAATTTACTTCGAAAAGTAAATGTTCCGTTTGTTGATGAAACAACTAATTTTGGTTCTATTGCTACTTCTACTACGACAACAACTGCTACTACTCTGTATCCACATTTGTCATTAAACACCCGCAAATTACAAGAAAGTCAGGTAATTTCAGTTTGTTGGTTTTTGTAATTGAGGTATTCAAGTTGAACTTTCGACTAACTAAAGCATATTATCAACTATTTTGAAAAAAAATTATTTGCAACTAAAATTTCATTAGGTCGATTTAAAATAAAGGGTTGTTAAATTTAAAAACTTTAATCCCTTTTTTAGTGCAAAAGAGATGACAAATCTATTTGTATACCGTCCGGATGTTCACTTAAATATAACTATTACTAGGCTTTAAAGATTTATTAAACAATTATCCCGTTCAGCTTTTAAATTGAGATCATGAACCGATCAATGTTAGCCCACCATTGAAAACCTAAAAGAACTGGACGACCGTTTTGTCCTAGTATGAGACTCGGCAGTGTGCATCAGCGATCCTGCACGTGGGACGCGATTACAGGACCTTTGGCTTTGCGCGCTAACGCTTAACCTCTAGACCAGTGAGCCGGCATCCAACAGTGTTAATGTCTAACTTCAACAAATCCACGATATTGCGCGACCATCTATCATTGTCTTCGGTAGGCAACTGCCTCACACCTAACAAGGTTGAACTCCACTGGCCGGTTATTTATTTATACCCGTAATATAAAGTAGTATTATGCGATGATAGTGAGCTACTGAAATTATAGTTCACTTGATACATTATATTTTAGAAAATAATTATAAATAGAGAAAACCTTGGTATTTTTTATAACAGTTAAATTTTTAGAGATAACAGAATGATATTGCTGTATACATTTCGCTGTTTTACAGATGTATTTGTGAAACTCTATGGTTAGTAGATCACGTGTAACTCAGAATAAAGCTGTTATTTATCAAAATACCTGTATAGTAGAGTATTCAGTGAATTGTTGGTTAATAATTATAGTATTTAGTTTGCGATTCGTTAGGATGAAGTTTCAAATCCAGCTCCAACTATGGTTTAAACAGTTAAATCTAGACTTCATACTTGAAGTGTAACCCAGAGCTAAGTACATAAACTTGTATTTGTTTTGTTTGTTCTTGATGTTTATTTAAGTCATTTATCAAGTGTATTCAACTGAGCTACCCAAGTTGTATCCGAGTTAATAAAACTATTGTGTCACCCTAACTGACGTAAGTAGAGCGAGGTCTGAACTTGGAAATTATTGGTTAGATGCTGAGCACTTTAATTACTGAACAACCTCTATCCTACTTGTATCTAACTTCTTGTGGTTGGCATGTTCAGAATTGATTATAGTGAATGTATATTGTACATGTTACAAACCTCAGTTCTTATTATCTTGATACATTTCGGTTTACATGTTCACTCTAATCTTTCAAGTGTACATTATTTAATTAGAGTTGTTTTTGCATATGAATTTCGTTTTTACTTTTTATAGAAAGTAGATTTGTTTGATTTTAATCTATCAGTGTAGATGTCTTCTATGCACACATGTTTTTCGTTATCTCAAGTCGCTGCCCAACTCTACTAATAATTGCCGACTTAGAAATGATGTTATTTCGATTTGAAATAGACAGTGAAGCTTTCGGATTTATGATTTAGAGCAACCTTAGTAGTTTACTGACTGAAATATTTTTTATAAGTTATACTAACTTGATGTATATTTGGTAACGTATATCATGCTAAGTGCTTATGGGATCGTTGTGATCCCATAGTATTTGTTGTGCCACTTATTAATTCTAAAGTAATGATACTATCAAGGGATCAAGAATTGGTGGTCAAGATAATGTGCTGGTTTTCAGTGAAACAATTAAAATCATTCAATAAAGCTATGCATATTTATCATTTAAGGTGAATAAGCTTTGTTATAAACAAGCACTAAGTCACTAACTTTATTCATACTACTTGCTAGTTGGTGTTATAGTAAAACTGGAGAAGTTATACAGTATTCTAATTAAAATACTGTCGTATTCCGTAAATTTCTGACTGTTAGCTCGGTTTATTTTCCCAGAGATATTCTGTGCTTGATTTTTAATGAAGTCATCTAAATGAAAAACGATAGTATTTGTACTTATTTGCAACGCTATAAATTTGTTGGCTACTTGTCTTCATGTAAGAAAACTCTTGCTGTCATAGACTGTGTTTTCTTTTATTCAATTTAATTATTATTTTTTATTTCCATCTTGTTCAGTCTCTTTTACTGTTATCATTTCGAAATATGATAATTTGACCTATTGAATTGTTTTAAAATTTCTCCATTGTTTACTCCATTCATCTGCCTAACTTATGTTTAGTAACTAAACAAAGTTTCAGCAAATATGATAATATTTACACCTAATTATCTTACAGGAAATACTACACTAGTTTAATCACCTTAAATAGTTTATATCACTGTATACAACTGATGTAAAATGTTGTTAGTTTTATTTATTTATTTGAACACATAAATATTGATACAAAGGGGTACCAGATAGATATGCGCCACACAAATCTTATTTGATTTGTGTGAGGGCTATGATATTGACCAGGTGCCCAAACTGAAGCAGGTGGTTTTCTTAGGGAGCCACACCCGGAGCCTTTGACCTAAAGGTCTGGTCCAAGAGGCAGTGGAGCATCGTGAGGAGATGCAGTTCCATGGTAGTCGGTGACCAGCGATTGGTTCATACGCCATTTGTTCCTTCAGGATACTGGAGCCAACCCATGTGCCCCATTGGTTTGGAATAAGGGTTTTCCAACTCCCCTAGGTGGATTTTCCGTGTCCACCAACCCGGTTAAAGCGCCGGACATTCGCTTTTCGTCCTCTCAATTTGGTAAACAACAGTAGTGCCACGAGAAGGCAGTGAGTAGGACTTTCCTGGCAGAGGCTATATATTCGCGTGGCCATGTGAGAGCATTTCGAGAGGGAGAGCGGACTCTCCCTACTCTCGGCCGTACCAGGGCATTTGTTAGTCCATAATTCTGTTCATTCTTTTCTAATCTGAGATTTTATTACTCAGTCTATTGTGTCGATTTATTGGCAGTTGTTTTCGTTTCAATAACCGCTCAACTTATTTTTATTTTTGTTTTAATTATCTTACAGTAAAATGTTTTAATTAAAATGATTTTATTTGATTTCATTATTCAATCTTTGAGAATATTACTCTTTAATTGTTTACGTTAAAACCCATTCCAATTTGATTTGTTTCAGAGTCGCGTTGTTGTCAGTGATATGCGTGAAAAATCCATTACTGGAAGGAGTAGGAAAACAGCTCGAACATCATTTCGATCTTCAGGTTCTACTACTGTTCAAGGTTTGTTTTTTAATGCTTAACTTTCTGCCCATCATAGAAACAATTCAGCTCTAGATTGTTTTTTTTTCAAATAAGCATTTTGTTTCATATTTTGTTAAGTAGAACATTCAAATATGTTGTTCATTTATTTTGTTAGTTTTTGCTGTCAGTTATTTCTCAGGTAAATCTGTATTCTCAGACTGTTTCATGGGTAAATAAAAAATCATACTCTTACAGTATATATATATATATATATATATATATATATATATATATATAGGTGTATGTTGTAGAAAATGTTTGGCAACTCTTTGTGCAACGGTCATCAAGTTCACATGTTCCCTAATAATTTTCGTTTCATGTATCTCTTCCTACTGTATCGAACAAATCTGAACTTCATTTCTTATGTTATTGATATTGATAAGTTCATGAGATTTTGACAAATTATACTTATTAACATTTGATCATTGTGCTTAATGAAATCTCATGAAGTGATTCAGTTAATTAGGTGTATGAATTAACCCTTCAATCAGATGTTGAGTGATTTAGCTAAAAATGAAGGCTTAAAGGTATTGTTTCATCGATTTCTTGTTTTCTATTAAATTTTCAACTTAATATCATCCATAATTCTTCATTTTATATTTCCGTTACAATCAATATTAGTTTATCCTTTTAATTTTCTTTCTACTTGTGCTGGTGTTTGAGTTGTTGACAGGTTTACTCCTGAGATTTTTAGGGAGGGTGGTCCAGTACTAGCAGCGAGATTGACTGAGGTCTTAGGTAGAATCTGGGAGCTGGACGTAATTCCATCTGACTAGTCCCAATCACTGATTGTGCCAGTCTATAAGAAAGGACAAAAGTCCTCTTGTGACAATCACAGAGGAATCAGTTTGACTAATATAGTGTCTAAAATATTAGCTTCAATAATACTTAGGCGCCTAACCAAAGCTCGTGAAGAGCAGACTAGAGAAAACCAGGCTGGTTTTCGACCTGGACGTGGTTGTATAGACCAGATATTCACTCTACGTCAGGTCCTAGAACATAGACATACATTCAGACGTCCCACAATCGTAGTATTTCTCGACCTTAAGGCTGCATTCGACTCCGTTGATCGTGAGGTTCTATGGCAGTGTTTGTCAGTGAAAGGAGTACCAAAGAAGTACATTAACCTCATAAAGGCTCTCTACTCGAACACAACTGGTCGAGTTAGAGCCTATGACGAACTGTCATCAGAATTGGTTACCTCAAGTGGTGTTCGTCAGGGCTGTCCACTCTCCCCATTCTTGTTTAACTTTGTCGTCGACATGCTTTTAGCGATAACACTTTCATCATCTAAATCTCCTGGAGTTGAACTTATACCAGGAGGCTCACTTGTTGACTTAGAATACGCCGACGACATAGTTCTATTTGGTGAAGATGCTGACAAATTGCAGAGTCTTCTGACCACCATAAGCAACTATGCAGGCATGTTCGGGATGCGATTCTCTCCCTCGAAGTGCAAAATGTTACTTCAGGATTGGGTTGCATCGGCACCTGAACTAATGATAGGGAGTGAAGTAGTTGAGCGTGTTGACCGCTTCACTTATCTTGGGAGTCTCATCAGCCCTTGTGGTCTGGTGTGTGATGAAATCTCAGCACGGATACAGATGGCTCGTCTAGCTTTTGCCAACTTGCGTCATTTATGGCGTAGGCGAGATATCCGTCTAGCAACAAAAGGACGGGTTTACTGTGCAGCAGCTCGTTCCGTTCTACTTTATGGCAGTGAAACATGGCCGATAAGAGTGGAGGACATTCGTAGGCTACTAGTATTCGATCATAGATGTCTTCGAAGCATTGCTCGTATATCCTGGGACCACCGAGTAAGTAATGCAGATGTTAGGAAACGGGTACTAGGTAAGGATGGCAAATCGATTGACGAAGTAGTGAAACTTCATCATTTGAGATGGCTGGGACACGTGTTACGTATGCCCAACCACCGACTGCCCCGAAGTGCGGTGTTTTATGGTGTAGGAGTAGGTTGGAAGAAAGCTAGGGCGGTCAGACCAAAACGTGGCACAAATCCAAAAAGTTACTGACAAGTGGACTGAGCCATGTTGGTAGGTGTAGACTACCTGGTTGGGATTCGCGAGATGATAGCAATCGATGGTTAGAGACCTTGAATGACATGGCTCAAAATCGTTTGCAATGGCGAAGGTGCATCGACTCTTTGTGTTCTGCAAAATTCTAATCTTCTGAATTCTTCATATCTCTATCTTTTTTCTCTTTCCCAATTTATTTCATTGGATTATACTCCTCGAATAACATCTTCAAACCCTAATCTTTCACATAATACTTATACTCTTACTACTTCTATCACTATGGGATCTGAATCGACAACTGCATCTCTGTGCTAGTGTGGTATGGCAACTCGAACTGATGTACGTACGTACGAAGTTCTACGTTGTGACTGACTGACTGTTACAATTTAGGCTACTACATATTCGAACCATGTTTTGTGTTATGCACAATGGATAATTGCTTGATACCTGGATACAATTTTTGAGCGAATAAATTCTTTAGACTACACTAGAAATGTTTCTCATCTGTTAACACTTTTCAGTTTAGCATACTTTTTCTTGATATGAGAGATACAAAATGTTTAGATATGAGTCGATGTCGTGAAATCTTTGGTCAATTGTAACAGTCATATCTAGGATTTTCTGTCGATTATTTTCAGATATATAATAATATTAGGATTTTACCGTGTATTTTTTGTCATACATGTCTTAAATTATTTTCAATTAACCTGTATAAGTCGTATGGCATAATTATTACTACAAAACTGCAGAAATTACCAGCCATCATTATCATCTTGTGCGGATATTAATAGTAATGTAAATTTTACCGCACTACATTTATATGTCTGATGATTACCTCATTAGAGTTCATTTAGTAGTCCTCTTTAATGTTATAAATTTTGTCACGTATATTTACCTAGATAATTTAATTTCAGACTATGAGTTCGACTTCAAATTAGTTAATTACTGTTATTTAAAGGTTGACTTAAATAGTTTAGATTTCTTAAGCAGTATTCTATAATCATTTTCTTTTTACAATCATTATTTCTTATCTTACTGAAATACAAATCTTATTTTCTTAGTCGATCCAATCTCTTCCTATTTGTTAGTTTACCTTACTTTTTAACATTAGACTCTCATCCACTATGTTGTAGGTTCTAACTCCATTCTGGTTATATTAGCTCGTTGGACACAAAGTGTAAGTCATATCCATGTACACATATCTGTAATTGGTTATTGGGTTGTATAACAGTATAATTTCCATGAAAATTCCTCTTTATATTACAAATAGTCTCTGCATCGATAAATTTTATTAATGCTGATTTCTTCAAGATGGTGACAAGATATTGGAAAGTATATAAGAGAAAGGCTCATAAAACATGTACAAATTGTGCTTTAGTATATATTGTCGTAAATATTCGTTGTAGAACAACAAAGAACTCAACAAATTTCACAAAAGACAATCAGAATATGCGAGAAGTGAGAATAAGATGAAACTATACATGAGATGATAATGTGTTTTAACAATGAATAATTCAATTAATGTATTAGCTCAGATCACTATATGTTTTCCCATGGACTCTGAATCTCGAAATCTTCTTATACCTTTTTCTCTGTACTTGATCTTTTCTACTGATACCATTACTGTTTCTACTACTATGGGATTTAGCTTTATAATTACATTTCGTTCTACTAACATGGTATGACAATCTGAACTAAATCACATATCTTACCAAGTGAATGGCTGAATGTCTAATATAGATCACTATTTACACATGTTATAGTGTTTCATCATACAGATCACATTAACTCTTTATATTAATAATCATTTAGTAAGTTAGATCATTTTGTTTGTTACTATTACTTATTATGTTCATTATATTAGACCTCTCAATTGATGAGTTTTATGTAACCTATAATTGTTCCTAGCCTTGTAATAATTTAATCATAACTATAACTTGATAAGCAATTCTAGTCTAACAATAATTTTTCCGATTACTTAAGACACTATTTTTTTTCTAAAAAAAAAGTTCTAATTTTGATTCAATGTTTATAATTAAATATCAGAATAATTCTAAGTAATTTTGTTTAAATTATAGATTTGTGAGGATCATCAAATTATCAGTTTATTTATTTATTTAAACACATAAATATTGGTACAAAGGGGCACCAGATAGATATGCGCCACACAAATCTTATTTGATTTGTGTGAGGGCTATGATATTGACCAGGTGCCCAAACTGAAGCAGGTGGTTTTCTTAGGGAGCCACACCCGGAGCCTTTGACCGAAAGATCTGATCCACAAGGCAGTGGAGCATCGTGAGGAGATGCAGTTCCATGGTAGCTGGTGACCAACAATTGGTTCATACGCCATTTGTTCCTTCAGGATACTAGAGCCCATGTGCCCCATTGGTTTGGAATGAGGGTTTTCCAACTCCCCTAGGTGGATTTTCCGTGTCTACCAACCCGGTTAAAGGACCGGACATCCGCTTATCGTCCTCTTAATTTCGTAAACAACACCGTGGTGTGAGAAGGTATTGAGCAGGACTTCCCTGGTAGTGATTGTATGTAGGTGACCATGTGGGCATTGCGAGAGGAAAGGTGCTCCTCCCCACTCTCGACCGTACCAGGGTACTCGGGGACCAAATTGTCGCTGTGGTCTAGTGGTCAGGACAAATTGTCAGTAAATATGAATTGCCTCTAGTTCATAAAATAATAAATTAATGTGTTAATACTATTAGTCAAATTAAGAAATATTTTTTCTCTTATTCTATCTATATGTAATTGTTCATCTGTTTAAAAAAAAAAAACAGGAAAAAATGAGGGTTATTTCAAAACAGTTTATCTGACATAGTCAATTATCAAATTAATTATTACATTTACATATAGTTGAAATCATGAGTCAATTGAAGCTA
>NC_031496.1:6863940-6867454 GCF_000237925.1 Schistosoma mansoni
TAGCTTCAATTGACTCATGATTTCAACTATGAAAATACTGAAATCTTCAAAAAATCCATTCTGATATTTAAAATAGTAAATGTATGCGAGTATTTTTAATGGTACTTGAGTCGTACGTAAATGTTAATGTGAATGTAACAACAAATTTTACGATAGAATAATCCATTGTTTATGAAAATTTTATCTATTCATTAAATTTCAAAGCAAGATCTATCGATAAACAAATGATGCATGAATATAAAATAATAGATGATATATTTTGATTTTAAAATTATTTTCGCAGATTTCATACCATTTTAAAGGCATAGTCATTTTAACATTACAAAGAATGTGTCCAATTCATACTATTTAGAAAATTATAAGCAAAGATGGATAGTGTCTAGCAGTTTAATACAGGACACGCCTTTCGTCCCTATTGCACAAGCAAGTGGCTATCAGGCCTCAGTAGCTGAGTGGATAACGCGATAACGTTTGAAGCGAAAAGTATTAGGTTCGAGTCCCAGAGTGAACACCAACTCTGAGATGCAGGTACATCCAGCTGACGAGTCCAAAATAGGACGAAACGCGCGTCCTGGATTCCACTGCTAGCCACTATCCATCCTTGCTTATAATGCTTATGAATTAAGGCTATATCGAGGCAATACGCACAGTATGCACATATGCCAATAAGAGACTGATCAATTGCAGTCCTAAGCATCAATGGAAAGATTCAAACAAACAATAATAAATGAATTTCTTTAGAGAATTGTTTATTAAAAATTATTTTGGAGGATTTGTTTAAACCAGAATTATGCATCCAATCGATTTTTTCTTACTAAGAAACTAGCTGTTTATTTACATGGGTTAGTAAATGAAGCTTTCTTGGTGAATAGTTTGAGCTTCATGTAACTGAGCGCTCTAGTAACATACAATTAACTAGGCTCTTCATTTGTGTCCAGTAATCCCACAGATTTTTACTTAAGCAATGTAATCAAGATTTATTGACCCTTATGAACCAATGTTATACTACCGTAACATTTTGAGTACGTTAGCCTTGGTAAAAACGCTATGAGGAGCAAGTGAATCCAACACAGTGCTGACATAGAAACAGAAAGAAACGCGGGTGATCCAGAAACCACCTATATATAAATGTTTAAAGAAGAGTTAAGAAAGTATCCAGTTCAATGCTTTTTTGTAATATCATAAAAAGTAAATTAGGTCCCATCAAGTTAGTGTAATAATGTATATTTAATTGAAAATATTCTTGTATATGCATGATTTTAGACATTTAAAGAGTCTGATAATAACTAGGTTTAATGTTAATGTATTCGAGCGTGCTGAAGAACCAATGTCAGTAAAAGCTTCACTGAGTAACTTAACAAAATTACATAAACAGATAACGTTTAACTGAATTGTTTAATCGATTGAGTTACATTTTGTAAATGGGATATTCTCATAAACTTTAATACTCTTTTCCTTTAATTGACATTCTCAAAAAGCTGAAATTATAACTTAAATGTTTTCAATCAAATCACTGTATATACAGATGATCCATATTATTGTACTTGTACTCCTTAAAGCGAAGTTTTGAAATTTAAGCAAAATTAAGGTTTATTAATATTTTAAATACAAAATAGATAAGTTTAAATAAGTTTGGTGAAGACGCTGATAAGATGCAGAGTCTTTTGGTAGCACTGAGCAACAATCCAAGAGTAGAAGGTACTCGTAAGCTACTAGTATTTGATCAAAGATATCTTAGAAATATTGCTCTCATCTACTGAGATCACCGGGTATGTAATGGTGAAACGCAAGGTATTAGGGAATGATGGCAAATCAATTGATGAGGTCGTGAAACTTCATCGACTGAGATGGTTGGGCCACGTGTTACTTAATCCTGAACACTGATTACCATGATGCGCAATGCTGACTAATGTTGAGGATGGCTGGAAGAAAATTAGGAGCGGACAAGCCAAAACCTGGCATCAGTGCTTGAAGTCACTAACCTCTGGTCTGAGCCATGTTGGTAGATGTAGACTACTTGGTTTGAGTTTGTGCAACTATCGTAACCAGCAATTAGAGACTCTGTGTGACATGGCTCAGAACCGATCACAATGGCGTAGGTGTACACACTTTGTCTTCCCTTAAGCCATGTGAATAAAATTACTTTATACCTTTCGTTTTACGGACAATTTCTTTCCCCTTGTATCATATCTTGATATACAGTACTTGTTTTTTTATATTACTACCAATAAAGTAGCTGCTTCTATGAATTCGGTGTTCATCTTGTTGTACTAATGAGGTGTGGCAACTTGGACCGATGCATATATATGCCTGATCCTACGTTGTAGCTGACTGACTCAACTACGTAAAAATTGTTTGACTGTATCAACAATTGTTTATTTTCATGATGAAAATGCAGTTTAAGTATATTCAAAATTTTAAAAAAATAAAACGTTCATCTGTCTTTCATACATCTTTTTTATAAATTGAAATCAAATAGTGTCTGTTAATTCTAGTCGATGTTAAATTGAAAGTTCAATATTACTTCATAGTTGTTTGTTTATTAGCATCATTCCATCAAGAGATAACAAAAAAAATACTTTAGTGAACAAAAACACTAGTTGGGGACAATCGAATGTATTTAAGCAAAAATTACAAACTATCTTACTAAGATCTGTTAACCATACAGCAAATAGTTAATTTGCAAAATAACATATCAATTGTCTCAATTTTCACTGTTCCTTCTGTAAATATCAATCCATCTTTTCTAATTTCATTGTTTTTGTAGTTTCCTACCAATTGCGCTTCATTTCAGTTCTTTCCTTATAGGTCTTCTGCCAAAATACATTCTATGTCTGACCATCGCCGTATACTACTTATATAGATACAAGTAGACCACACCACAGTACAATTTTCCAATTAAATAATTCTTCATTATTGATTGATATGCAACCTATTTTAATCAACTATTAATTATCTAAGAAATTACGTTCAATTAATAAAAATACAGTATAAGGAGATCAAAAGTCTATTATCCAGTCTTTGTCAAATCCAATTTATTTGTTACTCATTTAGTACAAAATTATACAAACAAACGTGAATTATTATCTTACTGTGTACGAAATAAAGATGTTTGAGATAATCAGGCAAACTGAATGCAATATACCCTGTGAAATTGTTCATCTAAACTATAAGTATTACGAAAAGGGACAAAGTGATTATATTTATCAGTATGACTATAGTTGAAGCGAAACTTCATCTTATGTATATACTCTCTCGTAAGATTTCCTACAATGACATTTATCGATGTAGCTTAAAATTTGTTTATTTAATTAATACTTTTCAATCACAAACATTCACTAAATTACTTTAAAGGGAAGTCGTTTTTAACAAATCTCTACACATTTTTGTATTATTAACAGTAATAATATTATTAGTATTTTTATTGCACTTAGCTGGTGTACAATTCTATTACTGGTGCTTAAGCTTAGCTAACTTATATATACATGATGGGTCGGTGGCTTATTGGTTAAAG
>NC_031496.1:6867671-6945664 GCF_000237925.1 Schistosoma mansoni
TAGTGTCTTATGAATCTAGGATTCCTATTATGCTATGGTGATACTGGGTTCCTAATGAAGTGTTACTCTGTACAGATTAAACGTAAAATATATGCCCGTCATTTTTTGTCAGCAAAACGTGGGTTGATGGTAATATATGTGTTGGTTCATTGTGTAAGTATTACAACAAAAATTCTGTATATACTTTACTTAGTTTGTATTCTCTACTCTTGAATTCGTTTCTTCATAGATTTTGTACATACTAATACCCTTAGAAGTGATTGCTTTTAAAATTATCTGTATCCATTGCCATAATCATTGAAATTTCACTAAATTCTAGTTTTTATCATAGTATTTGGTTAATTCATTATTTTCTTTCTGTATATATTTTGTTTAGGTCCTACTCTCACTAGTTTGTTACATTTACGTTATCAACATCAACAGCCGAATCAACAACAAGGTCAATTTCAGTCGATCTCTGGACTTTTAGGCGGAGGTAAAATTAATCCCAATGAACATGTTTCATTAAGACCCACGGTTATTAGTAAAACTAAGCCAGTGACTTCTGCGACAGATGTTTTCAATAGTAAAATATCATCGCCATCATCAACGGTTTTTGAATCACAAGAAAAAGTTGATATTTTGAATTCTGTAAATCCTCAACTAGTCTATTCCCCATCCTTGATAACACCAAACATACCATGCACGTATGTTGGCTTGTCGTCGAATTATCCTACTTCATCAACTACTTTCAGCTCAAGACTTCCTAATCAGGTGTTAGATTATTGTGTTGAAAACTCGTTAGATACATTTTATGTCCCTAATTCTCTACAGACTTGTTCAAATACAGTACCCTCATCTATCTCATCATATTCTTTACATTCCAATTCTAGACTTAATAATTATGTTATACAACGTAATGTACAATTAAACCAACCACAGACTAGGACTTTATTTGCAAATTCAATTAGTTCCCAAACGAATGAAACTAGTCCTAATTTAATACTATCTTCTTCCTCATCCTCTTCGTCAACACCCACTTTACCAAGTAATCGTTATTTTGTCATTCGACCAAGTGCAATTGCACAAACACCTAATTTAGTGGTTTGTGCTAAACGCAGGGATACATATTCCACATCTAATATAAATAGATCTTCTGAAGATGTATGATATTATTATTTCTATTTACTAATTCGCCGTTTTTGTATTTTAAAGTATTTTCCTTCAGTATTCCATGTTTTCCTGTTTATTTAAAGTTTTCGTTGTACTCACTCTCTCTCTTGTCCTCCCTTCTTGACAATACAAAAGCAAGTCTTGTTGGTATGTAGTTAAAATCTATTCTTCCCGTAATTTTGCTTCTTTTTTTCTTGTTCGTAAGTTATGTTCAGCAAAGATACTACTTTTACTGATATTATTGTCGACACTAATAAAACTATTGTTAGTATTAGTAACAACTTGCGGTTAATCATATCATTATCACTGTCAAATCACTTTTTCTTTAGTGAATTAATTTTGTACAAACGGAAAAAACTTCTAGTTGTTTTCGCTCTTGTTCTGTTCTTTTTTCTTTTTCATGCGAACGACCAATCAGTAAATAAGCTGACTAATATAATACTTTTGACCGGGAAGAGATAAAAAGCTTGCTGACTAATGTATGAGTGAATAATCCGTTGTCCAGCGATCTCTACTTTTCTCATTGTCCTTCATTTAAACTTCTCACAAATGTCATTTTCGGATAATATTTCATGTAAAGACCATTTTATACTCAAGTCGAAGTCCAGTTCATAAAGATGTCCAGTGTGATATTTATGTTGTGTTTAAATGTGATGTACAAATAGATGGTATTCATGTTGTCGTGGGTTATTCCGATAACCATGGTTATTATCACACAAATTATTTAAGAAATTACTTCTCACTGAAAAAATATTTGATCCCTATAAGTCATTTTGTGTTAAGGTCACATTCAATTGCAGTTCAGAGAAAGTTACATTAGCAAATGTGACGTTTCATAAGTGTATACGGGGACATAAGTCTCATATATTCTAATGTTTCATACTATCTATTTAAGACTTCAGACTGTAGTATTCAACTGGAAGGCTTCTGTTTCAGTTTTATTGTACACTCAAGTTATCGTTGTATGAAAAATACGGCACCATGAAGAGTAGGCGTGCTTTATGAAATCGTCGCGTTATCTTACAAGACCTTCGTCATGTGCCAATGTAACATGACTAAAACAAATGTCCAGAGTTGTCTTTCGCTTGCCTCTCTGCTCTGGGTTTGTAATCTTCCTGCCGTTTGAAGTTTCTATAACACTCAGAGTTCCTAGTATTTGTTGATGAGATCCCACCTTATGACCATTAAATTAATTTTTACCCACATCACTATTATGTAGTCTAATCTTATCAAAATAGAGTGGTTTGTTACTTAGTTTACAGGATGTTAGTCCATTAATCTGTAATTCTGTGTTGAGTATTAAGCTCATTGGGGTCCTTGTTGTTTTGCCTTTAGGTTTGATAAATCATTCATCTCCTCCAATAATTCTAATTTTTATCATCCTTGATACACTCTAATATACTGGAGTTTAATTTGCTTTGTTTTTACCCCTTTTGGGGCATAGATTGTCTACCAGGGGTCTTCAAATATCTGTTCCTGTTTTCCTTTCGAGCTGTTGACTAATGTCTGTCTTGAATTCTCATCGTAATGTTCTATATGGTCCACCTCTATCCTTTTTGCCTTGAAAACCTCAAGTCGGGGGTCGCCTGAATATGCACTTTGATGACTTTTCAGTCTTCGCACCTTCCTCGAATCCTTGTTTATTAATCATGATGCCGAGGTACGTAAAGGCTGATTGCCGTGTTTCATCTCAGGTTCTTGCTTTCTCGTAGTATGTATCGGACCAGTTAATTATCTAACTCTAAGATAATATCTTCTCCAAGCCATATGATCCCAAGAATGGGAAGCACTATCAACGGATGAGTACTAGACAGATTTCAGGAGCATTATTCACAAATCTGTCTGGAAATGCTTGCAATGTTGATGCGTAATGCAAACCTCAGGCGAGACATGCGAATAAACGCTTACATAAGACAAAAGCATTACAGTTTCAAGAAACATCTGAGTTCTTAAATTATTTTCACCTCTGTGGCATTACCTAGAACACAGAAATCCTATAGAAAGTGTTGTGTCGGCTTTATATGGAATAAGTTTAAAGGTTAAAATTATACTACGTATCTGAAAAGTCGTAGGAAATGAAATATACTGCTACAATTACTTTTCAAGGAATAACTGTGTTCTTGACGAGCAACGAACGTGGTTCTACCGTGCTGGATAGTTTAGTTGTATCCATTCACAAATAAACAACTAAAACTGTAAAACATTTGGTAAACAAGAAGTTAAAACTGGCAATGGATAATTGCTTGTCAGTTGTAGTAAGCGTCTCAAACGGGGTCGAGACGTACTTGAGTTAAAAAAGCAACAATTTGAGTCGAATTGTTCAAGCATACTCAATTGATAGTTGTAAAACTTACATGACTGCAGCCATAATTGAAAATCAATTAAAGCGAAATAGCTTTCAACCGAGGAATAAAAGTGACCAGGTCACACATAGTGCCTATTGTTGATGAACTATTAGGATGTCTATAGGAAAACACCAATAACCAACCGTAACTTTCCTTGTATTCGTTTTATTCCAACTTACATCCCATGAAGTGGATATGTTTAACTATGGTAAATTTATGGAAGGAATACCAACGGATTTGTTTTCGACCAAAACATCGTCATTAATTTTGCGGTGTGTGCTCCTCGACATTGGTAGTATACAACACCAATCAGAAGTGGAATACATGGCAGCAGAAGGCTAAGAAGTTCGAGTTGAAGGAAATAGAGAATAACTGTGAATTGGAAGAATCATGCAGAATCTGAAGTACAGTTGATGGAAGATTCTCTAATGAAATATTTAGTTTATGGTTCTCATACTTTACCAAGATATTTTGTTATTACATATTGAACGGTAAATTGGTTGTCCTTACCTAAGTTTCGTTCATAAGAGTTTCACCGTCGAATTCATGAATGGTCCCAGCTAGATCTCTGTTAGAAGTCTGGAACCGCTGTATGGTCGATTCGTCCTAACATGAACCCCTTGAATAATGCGCATTTACGACCTCTCAGGTCGAAGTAGAACTCAAAACCTTCGGCCTCATGCGCGAAAACTCTATGCCGAGCGCTTTTAGAACGGGAAGCTTAGTCCCAACCTAATTTACTGTGTCATTACTCAACAAAGTACCATTTTCGATCCAAGGAATATATTCTGAGCCTAACGCTCGGTAGATTAGCTTTCATTTTTCTTTGTATCCGAATTAATAATTAACTTTGTTTTTGACTAAGCTAAGTATTCGGTCTTTATGGTTTTCCACTTCGAGGCTAGTTTAGGTGTTGCCAATGCTAGATCCTCATAATTCACTTGGTAAACGTCTTATTTTTGCAATTTTACTCTAGGAATTTGAATTTCTCGTTTTCGCACCAAAGGCGCTAATTTTTACCTACAGATTGTATTCCACGCTTGGAGGGACCTTAAATGTTATTGATCCATTTCGTCTTCTGGTACGCTATCTTGTTATGTTTCTTGAGGAAATTTTTGTACTGTATATGCACGCTCGAGTTGTGTGATAGTTCGTTAGTTCTTTTAGCTTATTATGGAGTGCGCCTTCCCCTCTGATGAACCTCATCTTCTCCCCCTAGTTAGCAGGGCCGGGACGGAGTGGGATAGTTAGCTTTTCTGTTGCTGTGTAGCTAAATTTCTTTGCCCTTACCGGTTTTTGGTGACATCCTAACTTTTTCAAACATAGCATTAAGTACATTCTAATTTTTTATAACACCCATTTTTATTCGTTTTGTTGGTTTGGAGCACTTTTTCACAGTCGTGAATTCCTGCTAGAATCCATCTTACAACATATTTCACCATGGTCACCAAGAACTCATGTATGGGGCTTGGATGCCGTCTTGCAGTCACCTGTGTGATCCTACGTAGCGAATGCAAAAGTTGGTTTCGCGAATCATGTGCGCATTTTACAGTATCTGCTTACAATGAACCTAGTAAATCAGATCATATTTGACGTGAGACATATACAGAATGAACTCTGAGAGCTTGCTAAGCAACATCGTCATTCTCTTAACAAATTGTTAGCAACTTTGAAAAAAGAAAGTCATGGAATGAGTAAACAAACAAAAACGCGCTCAGAATCGAAAAAGGTAGTCCTCGACAACGTGAAAACTGATGGGATACGCCTCAACACTAGCGGAGATATTCTAAATTTCAGCGCCCTCATAACATCGACGGTGTTAAAGTCTCTCAGAAAGCTTGTATTCCAACCAGGCCATTTAAATTCAGATGTTGCTCCAGACACTCTATGGGCGACTAGACCCCTTCAGCGGCGATAAAACGGTTACCGTCGAAAATGCTGAACAGCCCAGGTCTTGTAGAATAATCAGCTAATGAATTGAATGTATAGTCTACCCCTTAGAGTGTCCATTTAGTTAGTAAAAAGCACCAGAATCCCAAACGCAACCCAACTGTCAGACAAAAAGACCCCAACCCAAAAGTACCCGAAAACCTGGGAAAACGATCATGATTCGAGAATACTCCCTCTTTATCATGGACCTTTAAGACATTTCTGACCTTTTACTCAGTCTGCAGGACAGAAATGTCAGGATACTCTGAGGAGAGCTGAACAGGAGGCTCAAACGTCTAGAAATTGAGCCAATGACTGTATCACGGCTTACCAGGGGTAGGGTTTCGAGCAGCGAATTTATTCAAGACTCCCTTGAGTAACGTTCACTAACACTGATGATGTAGAGGATGTTCTGCTGGCCTGTCTCTTTCTGAAACGTAACGAAGAATCTGACGAGTAGTTCTTTAGCGAAAATATCAATGTTCAAGCCGTCCTAGAAAACACAGACACTGAATATGCAGACTGTGATATTGTAGAGTGAAAATTATCAAAGCAGCCCTTGAAGCTGAAGAACATGTTGGCTCAACAACTTGTGTGATTAGCCATGTAGAGCGGGGATTCCAGACCCTGGCTAGTGAAGTTTGCGCTCTCACCTTTGGTATAGGACTAAATTAGCAGACAAATCTATCCCGAATCCGAATAGATCATTCTTACATACAACTGTCTTTGAGACAATCTGGAATTTTCTTATTACGAGGTTCTTGCGGCACAAAACTCCGCCTGTAGCTCTTCCGGGGGTTACTGCCGGTCCCAAGCCCGGGCAAAGGAGGAGGGTTGGGCATGGGGTTAGCGACCCCATCCCGTAGAAAACCAACTCGCTAAAAAAAAACGCTAACCAGAAAAAAATATTCAAACCATTTAAACTCTGCCCTGGGAGTAGAAGGAATAATTATGACGTCTCATGATGAAAGCCGAGTTCCTTCGGAAGTCATGAGGTCGATGCACCTTCTTACAACCAGAGCGACAATTTTTATAGGTACATGGAATGTCCGAACAATGTGGGAGACCGGGAGAGTCCTCCAAATTGCTGAAGAAATGAGAAAATACAACCTGGAGGTGCTTGGAATCAGTGAAACACATTGGACGCAGGTTGGACAACAACGACTATCTTCAGGGGAACTTCTGTTATACTCCGGTCATGAAGAAGAAAATGCCCCACATACACAAGGAGTTGCATTGATGCTGTCCAGAAAAGCACAAAATGCACTTATAGGATGGGAATCTCATGGACCAAGGATCATCAAAGCCTCCTTCAAAACAAAGAGAGAAGGCATTACAATGAACGTCATCCAATGCTATGCGCCGACCAACGACTACGATGAAGACGCTAAAGACCAATTCTACGATAGGCTGCAGTCGATCTTCGAGAAGTGCCCAACCAAGGACCTGACCATTCTGATAGGAGATTTCAACGCCAAGGTTGGAAAGAACAACACTGGATACGAAGACGTCATGGGACGACATGGACTGGGAGAAAGGAACGAAAATGGTGAGAGACTTGCAAACCTATGTGCCTTCAATAAACTGGTCATAGGTGGCACCATATTCCCACACAAAAACATACACAAAGCCACTTGGATTTCACCGGATCACACTAAACAGAATCAAATCGACCATATCTGCATCAACAAAAAGTTCAGGAGGACGATGGGGGATGTGAGTACCAGAAGAGGAGCTGATATAGCATCCAATCATCATTTGCTGGTCGCCAAGATGAAACTAAAACTCAAGAAGCACTGGACAATGGCGCGAACAACATCACAAAAGTTTAACACAGCCTTTCTTTGAGATGCTGACAAACTCAACGAATTTAACATAGCCCTCAGCAACAGGTTCGAGGCCTTTCATGACCTACTCAATGGAGAGGGAACCACCATAGAGAGCAGCTGGAAAGGTATCAAGGAGGCAATCGTTTCAACATGTCAGGAGGTTCTGTGCCAAAAGAAGCACCATCACAAGAAATGGATCACTGTTGGTACACTGGATGAAATTGAAGAAAGGAGGAACAAGAAGGCAGCAATCAATACTAGCCGAACAAGAGCAGAAAAAGCCAAGGCACAAGCCAAATACACAGAAGTAAACAATCAAATGAAGAGGAGCATCAGAACCGACAAACGTAAATATGTGGAAGATTTAGCAATGACAGCGAAAAAGGCTGCAAGAGAGGGAAACATGAGACAACTGTATGATACAACCAAGAAACTTGCTGGAAATTACCGTAAGCCAGAAAGACCAGTGAAAAGCAAGGAAGACAAAGTAATCACCGACATTGAAGAACAACGCAACAGGTGGGTAGAACACTTCAAAGAACTCTTGGATCGACCAGCTCCACTGAACCCACCCACAGACCTCCCAATCGATGTTGGCCCACCAACAATTGAAGAGATCAGCATGGCCATTAGACAAATCAAGGGCGGCAAAGCAGCGGGACCAGACAACATCCCGGCAGAGGCACTGAAGGCAAATGTAGCAGCAACTGCCAAGATACTCTACATCATCTTCAGTAAGATTTGGGATGAAGAACAAGTACCAATAGACTGGAGAAAAGGACTTCTGATCAAGATACCAAAGAAAGGCGATCTCAGCAAGTGCGATAACTACAGAGGCATCACTCTTTTCTCAATACCACGAAAAGTCTTCAACAGAGTATTGTTAAACAGGATGAAGGATTCCGCAGACGCCCAACTTCGAGATCAACAAGCTGGATTTCGTAAGGATAGATTGTGTACAGACCAAATCTCAACTCTACCGATCATTGTGGAACAATCAATTGGATGGAATTCATCACGCTACATCAACTTCACTGACTACGAGAAAGCATGTGATAGCGTGGACAGGACAACACTATGGAGGCTTCTTCGACACTACGGCGTGCCTGAGAATATAGTCAATATCATACGGAACTCCTATGATGGACTAAACTGCCAAATCGTCCACGGAGGACAACTCACCGACTCGTTTGAAGTAAAGACCGGTGTTAGGCAAGGTTGCTTACTCTCACCCTTTCTCTTTCTCCTGGTGATCGACTGGATCATGAAGACGTCAACGACTGGAGGAAAGCACGGAATACAGTGGACAGGCAGGATGCAGCTGGACGATTTAGACTTCGCAAATGATCTGGCTCTTCTATCACAATCGCAACAACAAATGCAGGAGAAAACGACCAGTGTAGCAGCAGCCTCAGCAGCAGTAGGTCTCAATATAAACAAAGGGAAAAGCAAGACTCTTCGATACAATACAATACAATATGCACCAATCAAATTACACTTGACGGAGAAGCCTTGGAGGATGTGGAAACCTTTACATATCTGGGCAGCATCATTGATGAACACGATGGATCAGATGCAGATGTGAGGGCGCGTATCGGCAAAGCAAGAGCAGCATACTTACAACTGAAAAACATCTGGAGCTCAAAACAATTGTCAACCAACACCAAGGTCAGAATTTTCAATACAAATGTCAAGACAGTTCTACCGTATGGGGCGGGGACGTGGAGAACTACGAAAGCCATTATCCAGAAGATACAAGTGTTTGTCAACAGCTGTCTACGCAAGATACTTCGGATCCGATGGTCAGACACTATCAGCAACAAGTTACTGTGGGAGAGAACAAACCATATTCCAGCGGAGGAAGAAATCAGGAAGAAGCGCTGGAAGTGGATTGGGCACACCTTGAGGAAATCCCCCAATTGTGTCACAAGACAAACCCTCACATGGAATCCTGAAGGTCAAAGGAGAAGAGGAAGACCAAAGAACACATTACGCCGAGGAATTGAGATAGACATGAGAAGAATGAACAAAAAATGGATAGAACTAGAAAAGAAGGCCCAGGACAGAGTGCGTTGGAGAATGCTGGTCTGCGGCCTATGCTCCATTGGGAGTAACAGGCGTAGGTAAGTAAGTAAGTAAGTAAGTAAGTAAGCGGCAAACCCAGCATTGACAGGGATGTTACCGACCTTCCGACAGAACGGTATTTTCAGATATTTAAACTTCACTGTACTAACTACATTAAAGACAGCTTTGTTTGCAACTCAACGGGACTGTCAGAAGTAAACATGGGCACTGACTTGGTGAATCGAAAACTTCAGCATCGAAACAGGAACACTTCTCCTGTCATGTGTATGTTTCATCCTGCCACAGTGATTGAAGCGGCTTCAGCCTTGGAAACATTGCTTAGAGTGTTCTCACATTTGTTAAGCCGAGGCATGGCACCAGAAAATTGGAAGCTAGCTCATACTACACCAATTTTCAAAGGAGGTCACACAGAGAAACTTCAAGCTACCGGGCCGTAGCACTTCTCTCAATACGCTGAAAAATTATGTACTCCCTGTTATGCGACAGTCTACGTGGTTGCTCACAATGAACAGACTTCTTTTAACTTAAACAGCATGGTTTCTGAAAGAACCATTCTTGTATAAGCAGCATGTTGACCGCGATGGAAAACAATCCTTGATAGCAAACAGGAATTCGGTTTCATTTAGTTTGACTTCTCGAAACCTTTTGATAGGGTCAGTCATATATATCTTACAAATAAGTTCAAGCGATTGGGCATCAAGACACCATTGATTGATTGGCTTACTTCATATCTAAACAATCGACCTTTTTTTGGTCAGGGCAAACGTCGCCTTTTCTAAGGTTACAGGACGTACAAAAGTAGTCCACGAGGCTCGAAACTAAGAACTCTTCTTTTTTTAGTTAATATAAACGACTTTCTTCAGCAGGTCTCATTTGATTCGTCACTTTTCACTGATGATGCGAAACTCCGGTAGAACGTTTGCAACCAAAATGATCAGCTGGTACTTCAGGAAGATCTGACTTGATTTTACACTTGGGTGGACAACAACGGACCTATCTTTAAGAATTTAAAATGTAAAGTAGTTTATCTGAGACATGTTGTAGATCATGAATACAACCTAGATATTTCCTTTCTAGAGGTGTCTCAAGTTGGAGAAGACTTACGAGTGATGGCACCTTATGATTTGAAGTCTTACGCTAACTGTGACAAAAATGCCTTTCGAGCAGACCTTACACCAGTAAAGTTGAAGCGCACTTTCGACCAGTTCGCTAACAGAACCTTCGGCTTGATCTTCAGCAGTTTTATTCCACCCCGTATAGAGTATGGGGATATACTTTTTCCTTCCTCAATCCGAAATGACTAAGACATACTGTAACATATTCAACTGTGAGTCACCAAGTCGGTTTTGAAACTCGAATTCAGGGCTTGTGAAGAGTGCCTCAAATAACTTAACCTTTATCCGGTAGAGTGTAGGTGTCTTAGAGGTAGTCTTCCTAAGACTGACAGCATACTAAACACTTTTGGACATCCCCGTAGATGCCTACTTGAGCTCAGTTCCCAGATGAACCTTAGGGGTAACAACTGGAAACTGAAGACACAAATTACAAATAGACTGTAGGCACACATTCCACTCCTTGAAAGTAGTCAAATGCCGGAATTTTCGGCCGACTAAGACAGTCCAAACGACTTCCCAGGGGTCGTTAAGGAGAAAACGTGACTGATCACATGTGTCCTAGTGCAACATATGAAAAAAGCGACTAGGTACGACCCGGGATCTGAATCATCTTTACTAGATCTTATATTGACTCACTATGAGGATGACGTCGCGAACGTCCATTACATGCCACCCCTAGGTAAAAGTGATCATCCAGTTTCAACCTTTGACTTACACATAACTGTCAATCACGAGCACACGCCAGCTCAATGAAGATCTGAAATCTGGAAAGCAAACAGACAAGATATCATACACTCAGCATCGTCAACAGATTGTACAACAGACACAGAGTCCTCAATAGAAATTGCTTGGGACGTATTTCGAAACTTATACAAAAACGTTACCTCACCCCACATCATTTGGACTACGCCTAGGTGACCGAGAAACTCTCCACTATGGTGCAGTAGGGAGGTTTGCATACTTCTCCTTAAGAGAAGGAAAATGTGGGATAGATTTAGGTCATTGAAGACGATGAGACTAAAGCTCAGTATCGAAATGTTCGGAACACCTGTGCCTCGACCCTCCGTAATCTAGAAAGTTGTACGAAGTGAACATTGTTAAGGAATCCATAGAATGTCATAAACACATGTATTCCTATATAAACCAAAGGACAAAAAGAAAAAGAAATGATCCTTCACTATGGG
This sequence comes from Schistosoma mansoni, assembly GCF_000237925.1. Lineage (NCBI taxonomy): Eukaryota > Metazoa > Platyhelminthes > Trematoda > Strigeidida > Schistosomatidae > Schistosoma > Schistosoma mansoni. Next base: position 6,879,311 of record NC_031496.1, read on the forward strand.
GAGACAGTACTGCCTCATCATCAGTGGAGGACGACTTTGGTAAAGCTCAAGTATTCTTGATATAGGCAAATCCACTAGACCTGATGAACTGCATCCTAGGTTACTAAAGGAATTAGCTAAATTTGTTGCGAACCCTCTAAGTATATGCTTTCATTTAACACCATAGTAAATCCTGTCTTCAAAACAGGTACGAAACATAAACCTGAGAATTACCGACCCATTAGCCTAACTAGCCTGGTTGTGAAAATCTTAGAAAAGATTTTACGGAAGGAGCTGTGTTAAGCACCTCGATGAAAACCGGATACGTTAGGAGAAGCAGCATGGTTTTACAATAAGTTATTCTAGTTTCACTAGATTATTAGTCGCTCGTGAAAGCTAGTGCGCTCCTAAGGACCAAAATTTACCTGTAGACGTAGCCTACATCGATATCAGCAAAGCTTTCGACAAAGTGCCACACAACCAGCTGCTATATAAGCTAAGAAATGTCGGGATTGGAGACAATCTATTGATGCGGATAAAAGACTTTCTAGTTGGGCGCCAGCAAAGAGTATGGGTGGACCTCAAGTTGTCTGTCTTTGAAACTGTGCTTAGTGGATTCCCCCAGAGTACAGTTTGGGGCCAGTGTTATTCCTCTTGTACGTAAATGACTTCACTCGTCTACTATTGTCATCTGTCTTGCTACATGCTGATGATGTCAAGATATGGAGAGCGATAGAAAGTAAGGGTGATTGCTTCGAACTTGAAAATGACCTGGAGAAATTATCTGAATGGTTTCAAACCTGACAGTTGTCGATAAATACTTCCGAGTGTATTGTGATGCATATTTGTCATCAAGGTACAGATACATACACGATGAATAACACTGAGCTATCTGTTGTCCAGGCACACGATGACTTAGGAGTCATCGTTAGTCAAGACTTAAAGACTACTGCACACTGACGTGCAATAGCCGAAAAAGGCTTTAGAACTTTATGGTCAATACGTAGGGCTTTTAGTCATATCGACGCTAAAACTCTTTAGACTTTGTATAGTGTTTGTGCGTCCTGAAATTGAGTACTACATAATAGTGGCTAGCCATTGCTTAAAAAAGACAATGATCCATTGGAAAGGGTTGAGAGAACAGCAACTAAGCTGATTCGCCGAATAGCGAAGCTGCCGTATGATGCTAAACTGACCAAGCTAAACCTATTTCCGCTGTCATTTCGGAGAACCAGCGGCGACATGATTACAGTTTTCAAATTGCTTAGTGATAAATTTGCACCTGATATGCCCTTATTTTTCTTGTCTTCCGAAACAGAAAATTTACGAGGACACTCCAAAAATGTCTAAAAGCCCAGAACGAACTACTTGTCAGCTGACTATCGACTTTCCCATCGAATCATCAACGAATGGAATTGATTACCTCAGTACTTGGTTGAGGCTCCATCTGTCGACTCTTTCAAAAAAAAGTTGTATCAACTGAGAGACTATCATTGTCAGGACTAACACAGACCATCAAGCCTCCTGTTCTTTCCAAGCTGAAACCCGATATTCTGTGGGACTAAGGTAAGTAATTTCTTCTCTTGTATCTTTAAATATATCAAGGTTCCCAACTGACAGCATCGGTGATCCACCGTTAATACATATGAAAGCTCAATAAGCGAAAGCTTTTTCCATTCTGTTCATGTCCATTCGAACCATTTAGGCCACTGAGCCGGCATCCAAAAGTTTTATTATCTAAATTCAATCAATCCATGATATTGTGTAGCGATTTATCCATCGCATGTGAATAATAACGATCGCACACCCTAAGATATGGAATTATACCTAAGCACCAGTTGATTTTCTGCTGCACGCCGAAAAGATATTGGATATTGTATAAGCTGATCTGCAAAATGTTTGGCGCAAAAACATCCACAAGGCCATAGTTCTCGTGATGTTAGGTGGTGGTAGATGTGTTTGCTCTCGATAATTTCCCAGGGATTCAGTAGATGCACGAGCGACTTGATGTAGACTTGTCTCTATGATATGCTTGTGCCGATCAATTTTCCATATTCAGCGGAGACATATCAGAAACAGTTCCTCAATCCTTCCACACCACTTCCAGGGTCACTTTCAGTTTTCCCGAATGTGTTGCATTACTCTGAAAAGGTGGCAGCAATGTTTAATGGTCTACAAATTGGACCGTCTTTGAGATGTGCCAACTTGATTCCACAAAAAGGCCCTCAACACATTATTGGAGGTCCAGTTTTAGCAGTTGTCAAGTCAACTTTTTCTCCTGTTGGATATGGGAATTCTCAGAGGCTTGAAAATGGATTCACTTTTCAGCCAAGTCTCACCCAAAAAGTGTACATGCCTGAAAAGTCTTTGGGATTTGGTGCTTTTGGTGTTGTGTGGTAATGTCATATATTCTTGTTACCTTGTAGGTTGGTTGTTGATCCGCGAACAGGCGACCAGGTCGCTCTTAAGAGAATCCCCAACATTTTTGAAAGCATTGTGTCTGCTAAGCGGGCATATAGAGAATTAAAGTTGTTATTCTCTTTAAGACATTCAAATGTAACAACATTAATTTTTATGAACCTTTTTCTAGATTGTCCGCCTAATTGATGTTGTAAAAGTCAGCAGTTCCTCTTTGTTCAGTGAAGTGTACGTCTCGTTTTACTTTAATCTAACGTTCTTAGCTCTGTCCTTTGCGAATATATGGATACTGATCTGCACAAAATAATCGTGTCCACTCAATATTTGTCTTTAGAGCATGTCAAACTGTTTGTCTATCAGATACTAAGAGGTAGGTACAGTTTTTCTCACTTAAACGTTAGGTTTAAAATATCTTCATTCTGCTGGTGTAATTCATCGGGACCTAAAACCAGGGAACCTCTTGGTTAATTCTGACTGTTTATTAAAGGTAACATTTATTTTAGTCATTTCCAAAGAATTACGAGTTAGAGACACTAAGTTATAAAGACATTTCACGCTTGTTTAATGTGTTAAACAGTTAAACAGTAGTATGGCAATTTCTTCCTAACCATTGGTCTTCAGAGGTTTAGTTTTGTCAATTGATGAGTCATATTGTTTTAGATTTTTCAAGTTAGTTTATTAAGGCACTCTTGAATCATTGATACAGGTTTTTCAGTTTGTGGAAGTTGAGAGCTACTTGCACTACATGTAAATGTAGTCTATTCCTCTGTTATAAAAACCAACATTTTACAAGTTTCTTCTCTGAATGAAGAAATCTTATTTGATCCGGTTCTAGAATAAGACGTTGTAGTGTGCTTGTTGGTAAAAATACAACTGGATCTTTATCTACTGATCTTTCGTAGAGCAACGTTGGTCCTGAGTGCTTTATGCATTATCAGTTGAAACAAATATTAGTCTCATAAAACACCGAATCTTTTCTTCTATGTATAGTAATAGGTCCAGTTATAAGAAATGTAATTAAAGCTCACAATGTGAAATTTTACTTCTTGATTTGTTCGAGCACCTTGATTCTTTTGTGCGTGTAGTTCTACTTCCTAACAGAAGTTGGTGAATAAGAACTGAATCTGTAAATCACTTGATTTATGAAGTGTATCCAACGTATGATCCAAGCCGTCAGAAATAAAAGAAGCTAGGCCGCCAAACTGAAATATGGCACTATATAACAGGAACCGCTTTCCACGAGACGTGCATTTAGATAAAGGCTTCGGCAGTGAGTTTCGTAAGGCTACTGTGGTAGGTCAGTGAGTAAGTAACCAAAACAATCGTGCATTGCTCCCAACTCCGTTACGCTTATTCGGGCTTTGGTAGTCGATTAATTCCACTAGCCGTCACCCATGAAACGTAAATTGTGGCAGATTACTTAAACTTGTAATTAGTTAATTTGTTCTGCATCTAAAAGTGACTACAAACTCTCGATTTTTTTGCTCATGATTGGTCCAGTGATACAGATGGGCTTACTGTCTATCTTTCCCCAGATTATCCTGCTCTAGCGTTTGTTCTTTTCATTTGTAGATTTGCGACTTTGGTCTTGCTCGTTCAGTGCCGTCTTTTGATGTAGAAAGCCCTTCGAATCCATTAACCCTTGAAGTTGTGACTCAATTCTATAGACCACCGGAATTACTTCTAGGTTCGAATTTTTATACAGCTGCTGTCGATCAGTGGAGTGTTGGTTGCATACTTGGAGAGCTTCTTTGTCGTCAAATTCTATTTCAAGTAAGTCTAATTGTTATCACTATTGCAATGAGTTTTGTACAATTTGGTTCATAAATTATTATGCAAATTACGTTTCTAAAGCTTAATTTTCTAAGATATCACTCAATTTAAGCTCTGATGTATGCTCCAATGTAATAGCTTTACATTTCATGGTCACGTTTTGTTAATCGCCTACCTAGTGCATATTTGCTGTATGATAATTAACTGGCAACATAAGCTTGCGTGATAAAAATCGCTTACATACCCATGGCTTATGCTTTCATCGCTAAGGTATTGAAACCTCTCAAAGCGATCAAACTAACATGCAAGAATAACCTGTGTTATATTGGCTATTAAGTATTCTTATTTATTTAGGTGAAACTGCTACTTTTGTACAAATAACGTAGCTTTTATACAAATACATCATTCATCTATTAAACTTCTAACGACGAGATCATCTGTGAATTGGTGTTTCTGAAAAAGGTATTTATCTTGCACGTTTACAAATTTTGCACAAGGTCTCGTTTCTATCGAACACCAATAGGTCTGAAAATAATATCCAGAGCTTTTAAATTGTGTTTGACCTCAATGTTTTATTTGTCTTGAGTCAAAACACTCTTCAAAAATGCAACTTTTAACCCAAATGATGTAAAATATTACGTGTTCCTCAGTTTTGCACATACAGAAGCCATTCCCACCTACTGCCTTACGTTCGTCACGTTCATACAAGTGTTATAGATTGCGGTCGAGTGGATGCACTGTTAACGTATGACATGATAAGACCACCAATCCGAGAGCAGTGAATTATCGATCGAACCAATGACACACATTTATTTATTTATTTATTTAAACATATATATTGGTACAAAAGGGCACCAGGTACATATGCGCCACACTATTTGTGTGTGTGGGCTGTGATACTGCCCGGGTGCCCAAACCGAAGCAGGTGGTTTTCTTAGAGGGCCACACCCCGAGCCTTTGACCAAAAGGTCTTATCCACAAGGCAGTGAAGCATCGTGAGGAGATGCAGTCCCATGGTAGCCGTTGACCAATGACAGGTTCGTCCGCCATTCGTTCCATCAGGATACTGGAGCCCATGTGCACCATTGGTTTGGAATCAGGGTTTTCCAACTCCTCTAGGTGGACCCTCCGTGTCCACCAACCCGGTTAAAGTGCCGGACATTCGCTTTTCGTCCTCTCACTTTCGTAAACAACAGTAATGTCACGAGAAGGCAGTGAGTAGGACTTCCCTGTCAGAGGCTATATATTCGCTGGCCATATGAGAGCATTTCGAGAGGGAGAGTAGACTCTCCCCACTCTCGGCCGTACCAGGGCATTTGGGGGCAATGACACACAAAACCCGTACGAGCAGTTTTGTCGTTCCTGCTTTCTGCCTAACCCACCCAGTTAAGTCCAAAACAACAATCTCAGCCTCTGCGGTATGAGTCATTATATTTTGAGTTTATATACCAAACAGACTGACCACATCGTATCAATAAAATAAAAAATAAAATTGGTACAAGATTCAGCCAAATGTGGCTGTGAATGTGGGAGGCAGTAATTATTTGTTGCTGTATAAATACGCTTGACTTTTTCCCTTATTTGATTGCTTGTACTCGGCTGCTTACGGAATACATATATTCCCATACTTGCCTTGGACTTCATCTAGTTAGCGGGGCCTGGGACAACAGATTAGAATAGCTTATCGTGTCATTGTGTCATTGGCTTTTGTTCGTTACCACGGAATCGATTTAGATCAAGCATATCATTATTAGACTGGGGATAACTCAAGAATGGTAAATCGTATAACAATAGTCTATAGGTCAAAATAAAGCTTATAATAAGAGGGACATGAGTATGAATAGTTTAGTTATTTAGAAATTATACGGTAAAAAATATATGCATGGTATTGATTCATAAATAGATCCCAAAGTTACTCTAAATTTCCTATTCTACCATAATCTTCCTCTACGATAACTGTTATTATAATGCAGTAGCCGAACTTACGTCTCGTGATGGTCCGACTGGAACGATTGTTTTTCGTTCTGCCACACCACCCAGGTGGTTTACATAGTGGTAAGGTTGAATGCAATTTACTTGAGGTGGGTGGGCGGAGTATTACTGCCCATATTTTCTACAATTATCTGACATCCTTACCAATACTTTCTCATGGTGGAAAAAGAAAAGCGAAAAACGGCTAGTCTAGAAAATAGTACATATTATCCTACTTTACAGATTTCCAGTATTACTGGTAAGGTCTGGAAAATATGGAGCTGTTGCACTGAAAATTACTTACAAGATGTTCGACAAGTTTTCCACTATCAAACCAGTTTCCTTTTGGAGTTAGTAGGCCAGGATCTTTCTTTGGTGTTTAGAGCCGGAAAATAACAATCGCCCACAAATTTCTTACATAACTCAATCTTGTAGTTTTCAAAATTATGTCATTTCTTAGCTCTCTCATACTTCTGTTCGTGTCATCATCCGTTCTCTGGCTTAATCTTTTTCCGCATATTCCACCAGGGTTAAAATTCTAGGTTCAAGAAATGTTATTCTACTGTCCTAAAATAGCGCTCCAGATTACATGTTAAAGGTATTGAACTCAGCATCGAGTCAAAGAACAGGCTAATTCTTAAAAGTTGCATGTGTATGTTATAATCGAAACCGCATACAGAACTCACGTAACCAGTGTGAAGAACCAGCGCAATTCTTATTTATTTATTTATTTAAACTCATAAATATTGGTGCAAGAGGGCACCAGATATATATGCGCCACACAAAAGATTGTCATTTCATTTAATTGTGTGAGAGCTGTGGTACTGCCCAGGTGCCCAAACTGAAGCAAGTGGTTTTCTTAGGGAGCCACACCCCGAGCCTTTGACCTAAAGGTCTAATCCACAAGGCCGTGTAGCAACTAGGAGATGCAGTCCCATGGTAGCCGGTGACCAATAATTGGTTCATATGCCATTTGTTCCATCAGGATACTGGAGCCCATGTACACCATTGGTTTGGAATGATTGTTTTCCAACTCCCCTGGGTGGACTTTCCGTGTCCACCAACCCGGTTTTGGCGCCAGACATTCGCTTTTCGTCTTCTTAATTTTGTAGACAACACCGTGGCGAGTGAAGGTATTGAGTAGGGCTTCTCTGGAAGAGGCTGTATACGCGTGGCCATGTGAGCATTTAGAGAGGGAGAGCTAACTCTCCTCACTCTCGACCATACCAGGGCATTTAGGGGCACTAGCGCAATTCGCTATTCATATATTCATTTCGGGACCTGGAAATTAATTTTAGTTGAATGTTGACCGTGAGTTGTTTGATTAAATGAGATGGTAGGAACTATGAAGGGTAAGCGCACATGTTGTTATGTTCCTAGTCGACTAAGAATCAGTAGAAGTAAGACATGGTCTCTACAGGTAGTTTCTGGCCTTCAAGATGCTAGGTGCGTGTATAACAAAATTACGTAAAACTGAACAGTACTTTTCGGAGGCCTTCAATGTATCAACCTAGCAAGCAAAACAATAATCGTCTGTTCCAACATTGTTCAGCTAATCGTACATTCCTAGCAATCATCAGTTTTAAACATAAGGGGCGATATTGTTTGAGCCTTATAACTTCGATATCTCGTCGAATAACACAGATCATATAATTCTCAGTCATTGTTGGCAAAACCTGTGGGAAAGTTGGGCTCTTTAAAAGTATGTGCTTGGCTTAAAACCATACTTTACTTAAAGCTTATGTTTACCTTGATACCCATGGGCGTTTGAAGGTCAAAATAGGAAGACCTCTCCGAGTTTCGCATGAAGGCGAAAATTCTGAGTTGTCTAAGAAAATACTAACTAAGCAAATAGTTAGCCATAAACAGGATCTCCACTAAGACGTAGTCTGGGCTTGCTGTAAAAAGTTCTTGTCAGCAACCCAAATCAACTGTCCATGATGAGCTAGTAAATCTAAAACTACTCTTTTTAAAATTAATAAGTACCCGTAAATAACCCAAAGGACTTTATCCAAATCCAATAAGAAATAGGAATAACAAACACGAACTGATGGAAAATTCACTGAATGATCAGGAGCGGAAATGCTCAAAGGAAAAAGAAACAGAGAAACAACGAAGATAGGTTTGGAATAGTTAGGCAACCAAACTTATCAGAGACAAATGATAAAAGTAAGTTTTTAGCGAAACTTTTTCTAGAAAATGACGTGGTCTCAATTCATTACCAAAATTGACTGCTTTCGGGAGCTGAGCATACTACCATCAGACTGGTTTTGATCTCTGAGAACTTTGGTTTATGAAATAGGATCTTCGCAAAGGAATCTTTTCAGTTAGCATTGTTTGATTTATTATCTTTTCTGATCACCCATCAATTAAGTAACTTGGTAACAACATACCTTTGGGAACCCCGGTTTAAGCCTGGATGTGTATGTGTGGGTCAAATATTCACCTTGGATGTTTAAATGTCACGTATGGCAACTTTCACATTTATTCCGGGTCGTATGTAGACGGACCCTTATCGGTTTTCATATAATGTATTCTCATTTTTTCGCGTAGGTTGGTTTTCAACTCTTAGCTCCAGATCCATTTATGTGTTTAACTTTGTTGAACGTTTTCTGTATGATCAAGAATATTTCTTTATTCAGTGGCAATGTGCAGCCTCTTTACCGGACATATTTTGACACAGACGTTCAGTTGGAACCAGGTAAAGAATATCATGGATTAAAAAATTTATGAGAAAGATACGTATGCAGAGGAATATTTCCTCATACATATCTCCCGGTTGTCAAGTCCTAGGTAAACAAAAAATAGAAATGTAGCATTTGACTCATAGTAATGAACAATAGAATATAGACGAGAGCGATAAAATGCGAAAATTAAAATATTCTTGTCATATACAAACATGGGACTGGAGGCAAACCGTAGAATTTACCTGAAAATAAAATGTCAAACCAACCAATTGTTCACACACTGACCATTATTGCAAACTATGGTAACAATAAACCTAAGAAACGTGATTTTTGGCACAAGTCACTGAGACTTGACTATTATTTCATTCATCGATAATTAAACTTCTTGATAAATTATCAGATAGATTGCAGAGTTTCTTTATTAAATACATTATTCTGAATTTTATTTCTTCATTCTAGTCCTCCAGCTCATTTCGTCAATTGGATATGATATTTAATCTACTAGGATCACCTAATGCAATGGAATTAATTGACTTAGTTGGTTTTCCTTCATCTAGCATAGATTTCATTCGTAATTGTCCTGTACGACCGTTTAATCATGCTGCTGTTTCAAGAATACTCGTTCCGGCTAATACTCAATATTTTCAGTCATCTACAGAAAATCCACCTGATCCTGATTTAGTTAATTTGTTTACAGGACTTCTAAGTTTTAGCTCAGTAAGTGAAGCATTTATCGTTTATTGTTTATGTGATACTGGTGTCTTCTCTTCTATCAAGGATATAGATAAGGATGTTGTTAATTTTGCAAACTGTATCCTTTCCTCTTTCTTTTGAAAGCATAGACGGTCACACACTCCTTTAATATGCAGAAAATATATTGTTAAACTGAGTATCCTAATTATATGGATATTGTTCTTGCGGTACTGCCATAATGCTCATGGTCACTATTGTGTTAACTATAATCTTACTGGAGTATATTAATTTAAAATTTTGTCGTTGACGTCATACCAATGCGTAAATACCTAAAAAATGTCTGTTAGAAATCCCTTGATAAAGTTCAGTCTTCTAACCAGCTACGTTATACTTTACTGTTGTGCTTCAATCGGTTGTGTAATTTATTCTGGTGGATTCAATATGAATTTGTATTTGATTTAATAAATCTTCTGAAATACTCATTAAGTGCCATGAGAAGACGAAATTTATCCGAATGAGTAAAATATTAGTACATGTTACATTTCAAACAGTCTGGCCCCCAAATGCCCTGGTACGGTCGAGAGTGGGGAGAGTCCGCTCTCCCTCCCTCCGCTCTCACATGGCCACGCGAATATATAGCCTCTGCCAGGGAAGTCCTACTCACTGCCTTCTCGTGACATTACTGTTGTTTACGAAATTGAGAGGACGAAAAGAGAATGTCCGGCGCTTTAACCAGGTTGGTGGACATGGAGGGTCCACCTAGGGGAGTTGAAAAACCCTGATTCCAAACCAATGGTGCACATGGACTCCAGTATCCTGATGGAACGAATGGCGTATGAATCAATTGTTGGTCACCGGCTACCATGGGACTGCATCTCCTCACGATGCTCCACTGCCTTGTGGACTAGACTTTCAGGTCAAAGGCTCAGGGTGTGGCCCCCTAAGAAAACCACCTGCTTCAGTTTGGGCACCTGAGCAGTATCACAGCCCTCACACAAATCAAATGAGATTTGATAGGCGCATATATACCTGGTGCCCCTTTGTACCAATATTTATGTGTTTAAATAAATAATAATAAATAAGTCTGGCCAAATAATAACTCGTTAAAGTATTTGTATACGTAATAAAGTGCAAACTAAACAAACGATAAAATAATTAAAAATAATGAGATAAAACAGTTTAAGTCGCGTTACTCTCGATATTTAAGGTAAACCCTATCACGGTAGGTCTAATATAAGTACTAATTGTTCTTTAATTTGTAGCATAGGTCTCAACAAATCAGATATTAAATTAAATTCACTTATATAGTCTGTTTCAACAATGTCATACAATAGAGGAGGATAGCTGTGTGTCAACTGCTATAATCTGCCTACTGGTGTTTATTTATTTACATGTTCGACCATTCGTACTTTGAAGTTATGATTAATTCTCTCTATGTATGTGCTGACACATGGATTGGTGTACACCAAAGGATGTGATGTACTCGTTCATAATTTGTTTGAGTGTTTAGTGAAGAATGACTCCAATCTAGCCCTTGGAGAACGTTTCTGCAATTGTTCGGAGTTCTATATGGTTCAGCTGTCGTATTTCGTCATTCGAATTCCGTGTGGACAGTATTTTAACGCAATTTTGAGGTGCATTATATTAAATGTCGAGTGATTGAGAACCTGGGACACTTGGAAAATTATCTTGTTCTAGTTTGGGACTTTCCTACAATTTCGACTCAGAGCAGTGGCTCGGTCCTTAAGGCGTCAAACTTTCGGTCACTTGTTGTGACTATCTATTGTTGTGCCCCCAAATGCCCTGGTACGGCCGAGAGTGGGGAGAGTCTGCTCTCCCTCTCGAAATGCTCTCATATGGCCACGCGAATATATAGCCTCTGCCAGGGAAGTCCTACTCACTGCCTTCTCGCGGCGGGGGTGTTGTTCACAAAAGTGAGAGGACGAAAAGAGAATGTCCGGCGCTTTAACCAGGTTGGTGGATGTGGAGGATCCACCTAGGGGAGTTGGAAAACCCTGATTCCAAACCAATGGTGCACATGGGCTCCAGTATCCTGAAGGAACGAATGGCGTATGAATCAATTGTTGGTCACCGGCTACCATGGGACTGCATCTCCTTACGATGCTCCACTGCCTTGTGGACTAGACCTTTAGGTCAAAGGCTCCGGGTGTGGCTCCCTAAGAAAACCACCTGCTTCAGTCTGGGCACCTGAGCAGTATCACAGCCCTCACACAAATCAAATGAGATTTGATAGGCGCATATTTATCTGGTGCTTCCTTGTACCAATATTTATGTGTTTAAATAAATAAATAATCTATTGTTGTAGAGCTGCACGGAAGGGAACAAAATAGTTGACCTGGTTACCAGCGGTTCTTCAGTTACTGAGATCAGTTTTTGACAAAATTACTTTCAAAATTAACAGATCCCCAGTTTTGTTTTTGTCCTCATGGGTGACATTGATAAAAAACTTCATTAAGTATACTCATTGTTTTGTTCTGTATGCTCTGTGATTTTTTGTTAAAATTCTATATTATTGCTCGTCTAGTGTCTGATCGTTAGGTTAAATCCTTACCCTTTTGATCATTAGCATTTGGCCTGTATTATCTCCAGTACAGATCATAATGAGTAATAATTTCTTTTGGATGTAGTCCTTTCTATTTTTTGTTGTAAATATATATATATATATATATATATATATATATCAGTAGTTGTCTACATCCGATCAATCGTATACATGGATGGCTTATATAAATCCTAAGATATGTGTTGTACGTTACTCTCGTGCTCTGTTAAATAATAATACAATACAAGCAATAAAAAGCATTTCTATAAATTATTTTTTCAGTCGAAGCGGTTAACTGCTGAACAGGCGCTAGATTCACCGTTCTTAATTGGAGGTAGAGCTAGATTTCATACTTGTCTGTGCAGTTGTTGTCCACCACGCAATCAAAATTCAATAATTAACGATTCATCTTCCCACTGGCGTAATGTAACAAATCAAGTAAATCGTCATCATCTTGTAGCTGTTGGTTCAGTTGGTACTCTGTCATCATCTGGTGGTACACCACCATCTTCACTTCATTCATCTATGCTATCACAAAGTAGAGATATAACATTGCGTATCCCCTTATTTTTGTCACCTCATCTAATGGTACCAACTTCTCTTATACGTTATAGACGTATTAATTTAGAACCAACCTTTCAAGATATACATGAATATACTTATATAAATACTGAAATACAAATGAATAATTTATTTGAAGCTAAACGTGAGTTTTTAATTTGTTGATTTTATTATTTGAAAGTAATTTACTCACAATGTATAATTTTGGATATTCTACATGTTGTCACTTTGAGTGAACATTGATTATACTATCCGGGTTGTTAGACTTAAAATGCTAAAGTTGAATGTAACCCCCTACGATGTAATGATTAGAAATTGAGTGTTATTCAGTGACTTCTGGGCTGACTATTTTACTGTTTTAATACCACCACTATTACCTGATTTGAAGTCGTCGTTATCTTGAAATTAAATGATACCTCTCTTATTATATTACATGTTTGTAGATATAGACTATCTGTTTGCATTCCATGCGATAACTCTGATCGATGGTTGGAAGCATTGGAGTAACATTTCTTGAAATCAGCCAACATAACATAAATACATTCACTCTTTATCTTAGTCTAAATCTTAAGTTTTCATATTTCTTTATACACACATTTTCAGCATGTTCATTTCTTTTCATTATCAATGTTGTTACATTATCTCAATTCCTTTATTATATATAGTGTATATTTCATTTTATTTGTGTTAATATCACATGGCAACTTGCGCTAATACACAATTGTGCCTATAATTTAAGTTAATAGTGACACAAACTTTGAGGACGTTAACAACTATACATTGAGTTCATTCATCCAATATATTGTAGGATAATTCAGGCACTCAATGTAATTAGTTTGAAACAGTCATTTCATACGATTACATTTAGTTGATATGAGTCATTCGAATTATTTTATATGACCTTTTAGTACTTATATATCATAAGTTTATGTGTATGTCGAATTTATAATCAAACAAGAAATGAAAGTATGAAAGTGGATATCAGAATTAGATTATTAGTTTTAGTCAATGAGAAATTATGAATTATACCAAGGGATTTCCAAGTATCCAACTCTTCTTAAATAAAATGCATTCTATACGCATCTTATAACCAAATCACTTATTAAGTCTATGTATATATACTTACATAAGTTGCTATAAGATGTTTTTGTTAGTATTTTATTTCGATTGTTTACATTTGTGCACAAGTTAAAACCTCGTTTAATCTTGGCTTAAATGCTATATTTATATAAATCCCTTTCGTTTCGTAATTTATGTTTATACTTTTATGAATATGTTTGTTTGTATTGCCTGTTTCTATGGCATTATCCCTCTTTGAATATGCATAAATTTACTTCATGTTAGGGTTATTTATAAATCATCTCATATGTTGTATATTTTAACTTCATATACTTCGATATTGCTTTATGCATATACTAAGTAGACAATTTCCGTTGTTTACATTGTAGTCTTTGTAAACTGTGTAATTTCTTTTCCAGAGTAATTGTTGTTTTTATTAGCTACAGAACCTTTTAATTCACTGCTATTTACATTCAAACTTGACACAGTATGTATACTTTAATGCTTTGAATAGTACAATGAAGTAGTATGAATTGTTTCATGTTGTTTGTTAAGATAATGTATCATTCTGACTGCTATCTATCAGATGTGTTTTGTTATTTAATGTAAACATTGAGGGGCAGGAGAGTAGACAAGAAAATTTTCCTGCGTACAATTATCATGTTATATATACATACTAAATACCAAATGCCCTGGTACGGCCGAGAGTATGGAGAGTCCGCTCTCCCTTTCGAAATGCTCTCACATGGCCACGCGAATATATAGCCTCTGCCAGGGAAGTCCTACTCACTGCCTTCTCGTGACATTACTGTTGTTTACGAAATTGAGAGGACGAAAAGAGAATGTCCGGCGCATTAACCAGGTTGGTGGATATGGAGGATCCACTTAGGGGAGTGGGAAAACCCTGATTCCAAACCAATGGTGCACATAGACTCTAGTATCCTGAGGGAACAAATGGCGTATGAACCAGTTATTGGTCACCAGCTAATATGGGACTGCATCTCCTCACGATGCTCCACTGCCTTGTGGACTAGACTTTCAGGTCAAAGGCTCAGGGTGTGGCCCCCTAAGAAAACCACCTGCTTCAGTCTGGGTATCTGGGCAGTATCCCAGCCCTCACACAAATCTCATTTGATTTGTGGGGCGCATATATACCTGGTGCTTCCTTGTACCAATATTTATGTGTTAAAATAAATAAATAAATAAAAACTAACCTTTTATGAACATTTACTATTTATCTTGGTAATTTGATCTCGTACTCATATGGTATAGGATCTTGAACTAAAAACAGCTTTGTGTTAGGCTCTGTATTAATTATGACTGACTATTACTTTATCAATGATATGAGTACAATTGTGAATAGCTTTTGACTCATGCGTCGTAACCAAAGGTTATTTTATACATTGTCACGTGTAACCTGAATTGTAGATTTGCATCTGTGTATTGCAATCGGAATTTGTCTGTCTAAATGTTTGTTTACAAGTTTAGAAATGAGAGTGTACTTTTTAAATTTGTTTTGTTTAGAACTTTTCAAATGATAGTGTGATACTTATTTACTTTTACTACCATTTTTTTATACATTATATATTCAGAAATATTATGGAATCTAATTCAGCAATATTTCCAAAGAGATCCTAATCGTACCCGAGTTGTAATAAACAATTCTTCGCCTAATTTTCAATCATTTATAAAGTAAGCATATTATACGGTTGTTTTTAGTTTATTACGTTTATAAATTAGGGAATGTTTTATCATATTCTTACTTAGTGACTAAAACACTTGACTTTTACTGTTACGTGGTAGTTTCGAAACTGGATCACTTTACTTCGGTTTGAATAGCTTTAAAGTATCATTATCACTCGCACTACTGAATTATGGCTGAAAGTTGGGTTCGAAAATCTGTAAATGGCCCACCAGTAAATCAGTCAATCAGTTGACAAGACCGCGTGACTAGTTTTACGGAGGTTTCGAATTCCTCGGATTCTTTTTTTAAAAATCTGCTTCTAAGTCGTTTCTCATTGTAATCACGAGACCTTTAATGTTCCAGGTCTAATATTGCGTAAAGTCGTGACTTTGTGTTGGAGTACTTAACTAGACTTTCTAGTCCTGAAAAGTTCTCCAGTTAGTTTCATTCTGTGACAAACATTAATTTCAGCTTCTTGCGAACTAATCACCTTAAAGTTGAATTTTATTCCAAGCTGATAAGTAGGTAGTGTCTTTGTCGTATATATTATGATATTAAATCTATATGATGAGAGAGTTGTGACATTTCCCTATTTCTGTGGATGTCATTTTTGTAGTACCACTCAACCTATTCGTGTGAGAAAATACATTCACGTCTACCATGATTTTTTCCCAATATATTATTTTTACATATTTGACTAATTATTTATTATTTATTTGAACACATAAATATTGGTACAAGGCGGCACCAGGTATATATGCGCCCCACAAATCAAATGAGATTTGTGTGAGGGCTTTGATACTGCTCAGGTGCCCAAACTGAAGCAGGTGGTTTTCTTAGGGGGCCACACCCTGAGCCTTTGACCTAAAGATCTAGTCCCCAAGGCAGTGGAGCATCGTGAAGGAGATACAGTCCCATGGTAGCCGGTGATCGACAATTGATTCATACGCCATTTGTTCCCTCAGGATACTGGAGTCCATGTACACTATTGGTTTGGAATCAGGGTTTTCCCACTCCCCTAAGTGGATCCTCCATATCCACCAACCTGGTTAATGCGCCGGACATTCGCTTTTCGTCCTCTCAATTTCGTAAACAACAGTAATGTCACGAGAAGGCAGTGAGTAGGACTTCCCTGGTAATGGTTGTATGCAGGGTGGCCAAGTGAGCATTTCGAGAGGGAGAGCTAACCCTTCACACTCTCGGCCTTGACCAGGGCATTCGGGATCATATATTAGACTGGTTCCGTAACGTATATATTCAAACTCTAAATTTAAACTGACCTTTTTTATCTTTCACTTGGGTAAAATGTTAGCTCTAAATTCTGCTTATATGAGTATACAGCAGTTCTAAGTTACTTTTCTTCTGATTTCCTAGTAATACTGATATATTACTGACATCCATGGTATATACATCCTCATTTTAATCAGATATTGTTTACTCTGATCCTTTTGAAATGTTGTTATGTCCACGGGTAGCGAAAAACAGTCATCTAGGATCTTCCAATTTCACGCAAGTGTGTTGCTTGCCGCGAAGCCGTTGGCTGTAGCTCAAAATGTTCGGACGTTGGGACTTTACGCAGATATGCTGTAACTTTAAATTGCCCATCTACATTAATCACATCAAGAGGTGATCTACTGAAAGTGTGCTCTAAGGCATGGTTAGATCTAATGATCGAAAAGCATCCGTTTCGACATGGATTTTTAGTTTGTCCGGCATTAACTTGGGATATGATTCTCGTGGTCAATTTCATGTTAAAACACCAAGTCTGTATATTCATGGATAGGTCGGAAGCAAGAATTGGTGAGGCTAGGGTACACCTGCACCCCTATGGCGTGCCAAATCTGTATCTTATGTGGGGATTTCAGAACTTGTACGTCAGGTACAGAGCAATCAAATGATAACAGAGGAAGATCGCCGCGCAACGATCGCTGTGCCTCAGCAGTTTAGTTCAGTGTTCGAAGAAAGTATTTCCTGAAACCGAACGACTACAGTGCACCACTCAATTTGCACAGGAGATCATACGCCACTTTGGAAGCCACCTCTCAGGGTAACAGTGCACTACAAACCACAACTAAATGCAATGATAAAGGATATGTTAGACAAAAATATTATAGTTCTTTCATCACCTCCCTGGGCGTCACCTATTGTCCTAGTAAAAAAGAAAGACTCCTCTCTGTGACTCTGGGTAGATTATCGACGCCTTAGTGCCATAACTAAACGTGATTCTTTTCCGCTCCCGCAGATCGATGCTACATTAGACGCCTTAAATGGCGCGTGTTGGTTTTCGACTTTGGATCTAGCATCTGGATACTAGCAAGTGGAAGTCAGACCGCAAGATAGGAAGAAAACCGCATTTATAGTAATAAATGGTTTATATGAGTTTCAAGTGATGCCTTTTGGTCTAACGAATGCTCCAGCTACGTTTCAAAGGCTAATGCAAACAAATTTGCAAGACATAATACCCCACAGATGTTTGATTTATCTTGACGATATTATTGTGTACGGTAGCTCACCCGAACAACACAACCGTCCAAATGTCGCCTGCTGCAGAAAAAAGTAGTCTTCTTGGGACATCGTATCACTGCAGATGAGGTAGGCACAGATAAAGAAAAGACACGTGCCACTTTTAATTGACCGTAGCCCAAATCACCCGGATACGTTCGCACTTTTCTTGGCGTAGCTTCTTATTATAGACGCATTGTTCGTGACTTCTCATCATTAGCACCACCCTTGCATCGATTGACACACAAAAGATGAAAGTTTTTATGGACCAGAGATTGTCAACAGGCGTTCGATGTTTTAAAGGCACGGTTAACTTTCCCACTCATATTAGCCGTCCCGGATACTTCAGCAGACAGAGGCGAATTTATACTTGATACGGATTCTAGTTCCTCGGCCATTGGGGCAGTTCTATCACAAGTAGCTCGAGATGGACAGGAAAGAGTAATCGCGTACGCTAGTCATCGACTAGATAAGAGTAAAGCAAGATATTCCACAATACGTCAAGAGATGTTAGCATTAGTAAAATTCTTACAACACTTCCGCCATTATTTACTGAGTAAACCCTTTCGTGTGCGCACGGACCACCGTGCATTACAGTGGCTCCGCTCCTTCCGCGAACCAAAAGGGCAAGTGGCACACTGGCAAGAACAGTTACAAGAGTTCGATTTCACATGCGCGCATCGACTGGGAAGCCGACATACCAACTCAGATACCCTTTCCCGCATACCTCAGACTGCAGGTACTGTTAACGCAATTCACTGAACTTACAAGATGATTCATAAAACTATTTTGTAAACTAGCTTTTCCTTCTGTACACAACCCGCGAATTTTAATTTCCAAAAATAAAAGACTCGTAGCTTTCACTCCGTGTTTTCTCGGTGTGACGTTCTCAATTAACATTGCGTGTTGTAGTTTCTGGTCTTCTCAGCCTGTTCGTGACTGCCAATAACACGTGTTATGTTCCAAAATTTCCCTATAATATATCATTTCTTGCTTATTGACAAGAATATGCATAAAATCAACCTTTTCTAGTCTACTTAATTGTTAGTACTCCATTATAGTATTCTATATTCTGTTTGGTTGGTGGACACGGAAAGTTCACCTAGGGGAGTTGGAAAACCCTGATTCCAAATCAATGGTGCACATGGGCTCCAGTATCCTGAAGGAACAAATGGCGTATGAATCAATTGTCGATCACCGGCTACCATGGGACTGTATCTCCTTCACGATGCTCCACTGCCTTGTGGACTAGACCTTCAGGTCAAAGGCTCCGGGTGTGGCTCCCTAAGAAAACCACCTGCTTCAGTCTGGGCACCTGAGCAGTATCCCAGCCCTCACACAAATCAAATGAGATTTGATAGGCGCATATTTATCTGGTGCTTCCTTGTACCAATATTTATGTGTTGAAATAAATAAATAAATATTCTGTTTGGTTAGTCTTCATCACTTTTCTATATACTCATATGATCAATTGTTGGTATTCATTAGAGATTCATTTATATCATATTTCAAAAGCATATGATATTTCATTACTCACATTTTCATAAAATTTAAGTTCATGAAATATGTGTTCATGTACTAGTTTTCTATCATATTTATTGAAATGGTCTTAAATTTTCTTTACTTAACTGACTAAATTTCATGTCAATAGAACAGTGTTTTAACCATTAAACCATAGTTGGTGATAAATTTTTAAATCAACTAACCTTTATTACAGTTTTGCTAATAAGTTTAGTAGATTCAAGTCACCTATATTTTTGTAGATATCCACTTCTCAATGTAAAATAGATTCATATATATATATATATATATTTTTTTTTCGATCACCACTAAGATTACCATTATTTATCATTTGAGACTATTGTCACAACTTATATTGACTATTGTATGAAACAATATAGAACATAAAAAACATCCGATAATATTTAAACGAAACAAGTTCGAGGTCAATAGTATGACTGTTTAGAATTTTCATTTATTTTAAACCATATAGCTTGATTTATATGACTATGTAGTTGTATTAATGTTAAATCATTATTTATTCTGAAATCGTTTATACTGACTAAAATAGGAATATCACGGTAAATAGCTAAAGATTATTTAGTCGAAAAAAACATGACAGTCAGTATTAGTTTAAGCTGCTTACGAAATTATGAAACTCTTCACTATTTTAATATTCATTATGTTTTAAAAGCTTGAGTAAAACAGTTCAACGATGATGGGTATTCATTCAGTTTGTTTCTTTTGTATTTTCCTCTAAACGACAAATATTGTTTCTTTGTATTTCAAGTTATTTCTTCTCTTTTGTCTAATTGTTTTCTATTATATTCTGTTTGTACATATGTGACAGTTTGAAGCAGTATATTGTTACTATGCATTATCCTCACATTATTCTATTTATTTATTTAAACACATGAATATTGGTACAAGGGGGCACCAAATACATATGTGCCCCAGAAATCTCATTTGATTTGTGTGATGCTGCCCAGGTGCCCAAACTGAAGCAGGTGGTTTTCTTAGGAGGCCACACCCCGAGCTTTTGACCTATAGGTCTGATACACAAGGCAATGGAGCATCGTGAAGAGATGCAGTCTCATAGTAGCCGGTGACCAACGATTGATTCATACGCCATTTGTTCGCTCAGAATACTGGAGCCCATGTACACCATTGATTGGGAATCAGGGTTTTCCATCTCCCCTAAGTGGATCCTCATATCCACCAACCCGGTTTTGGCGCCGGACATTCTCTTTTCGTCCTCTCAACTTTGTAAACAACACCGTGGTTCGAGAAGGCAGTGAGAAGGGCTTCCCTGGTAGTGATTGTATGCAGGTGGCCATGTGAGCATTTGGAGAAGGAGAGCTAACTCTCCCCACTGTTGGCCATACCAGGGCATTACATTCATTTAACTGATTATTTTTATCTATTCAATATTATAATAACTTTTAAAAACGTTTTTAGTTATAATGGTGTGATTATTATACTTTATTTTTTTCTTTTACAAAAATAAATATCTTTCAATAAGCACTTTCAAAAGCTAATTAGTTATAGTATGTCAATTTGTGTATGCTGTATGCTCTAAATACCGTATGCTCATTATTTTTCTAGTTGTTTATTATTAATAATGTATTCATTTTCATTTAAATAAATCTAAGAGAACAAAATTATTTACATAAATTGAATAAATAAATAAATAAATGTAATATGATAGAATAGAATTTAAATAAAACTTTTGTTTTAGATTGTTAAAGATTCCATAGTTGATTGATCTGATCTGATTAAATTTGAATTTTCACAATTGAAAGCGTGAGTCAATTGAAGCTAGACCACTAGGGAATACCTGGAAGCACTGGATGGCCGTTTCGTCCTATCGTGGGACTCCACAGCAGTACTCATCCACGACCTCGCTTCGCAAGATTCGAACCCAGGACCTACCAGTCGCGCGCCAGAGCACTTGACCTCTAGACCATAGAGCCGGCATCGTATGGTGTTTATGTCTAACTCCAACCAATCCACGAAGTTGAGCAAACCGTTCACCAATGTCTTCAGTGAGTTGATATCTCACAACAGACGTGGTTTGAACTCCACTGGTCACTGCTTCTCACTAGAACTCATGGATTTACCTCTTGAAGTCGGTCACTAGTGCTCTGGCGCGAGACTGGTAGGTCCTGGGCTCGAATCTCGCGAGGCCAGGTCGTGGATGCGCACTTCTGAGGAGTACCACAATAGGAGAAAATGGCCGTCCAGTTCTAGCTCTAATTGACTCACGTTTTCAACTATGAAAATACTAAATCTCCACAAAAAAAACCTGATAAACATTTGAATTTTTTTCAAGTTTTTCATAAAATAAATTAATACAGTTTCGTCTTTTTATTTTTCGTTTCACTTCAAAGTTATTACTTTTATTTATTTTTTTCTTTTTGTTTCTTCATAGATCTTCAGTTGCATTCACTTAATACTCTAATGATGACCATTTGTGTATCTCTTTCAATATTAACTGGTATCTTTAAAGCCTTATCCCCTCTTCTTATTATCAATCAGTTCATGTAATCATTCGTTTTGATATATTTTCTTTCTTTTCTATGATTATTGTACACTTAAATATTTAAATGTATATTTATAGTTTAATAAACTACAAATGTTATTTGTACTGTATGGTTACTACTTTTTCAAGTGCCTTCAATTTATAATTTTCTGTTATATTTGTACCTATCCATCTAACTAGATTTAATCCAATATATTGCCCATATTTCGGTAAAAATGATTCTTATTATACATATATATATATATTCTCTCATCTTCTTTGTTCTATTCTAACAAGTTCTTTATTCTGTCTATATATGTACGCAACCTGTAACAATGTTGTATATTTTAAAAATTTTCCATTCCAATTTTTTTTCTTCATTGAATTATTGTATAATCCATTCACTTGTTGTTGTTGTTGTTTTTCTTTACACATTGGGCTGTGCTTTCTATGTTTCAACTACGTTTAAAGTGGTTAATCCTTACAATCCATTATATATATATATATGTTTTAATAAGGCTGTGATAAATTAAAGGGGCACAATTTCAAGTACATTCTCTAATTAAATTTATTATATATTTATATGTATGTATTAATTTTTTTTTCTTTGTGCTTATCATTGTTATCCTAGTTATCATTTCCATGTTTTGTACTTCAACACATTACGTACACTGTGTGTTTTTTTTGTGATCACTCATTTTTCTTTTGTTAAAGCACATATATATCTAATTTTCTATTTTAACTTTAATGACTGACAAATACTCATTGTTGAAATCCATTTATGTTAAAAAATGTTTTTTTTCTTTTGATTATAAATTCAATTTACTGTTTTTGTGAATTTTGTCTGTTTTTTCATATTCCTATAAGGTTTGTTTCTAGTGTTAATTATCATTTAGACGTATTATTAACTTTTGTGCAGTAAGTGAATTCATGAGGACTATGGGCACTTGTAATTTTTTAGACTTATATAGTGGCAGTATCACAGTCATGACTAGCTGTCTTTTTTTTCAATGGGTTCTTACGATCGTTTTTTCGGAGACCTGTGGTTTGTAAGCTAAACTGGAGACAAAATTCAATGTTAGTATTTTACGAGCTTTGAATTAAGTGGAGTAGAAGAGTTAATATCGGTGACTAGTGAAGTTTAGTAATGTGTGATGGAACGATTGAGGTATAACTACCTAGACTTGTAATGGATCCTAACGACACGATGTTAGAAGGTGAGCGTATAATGATTATTATTACATTCAACATGTAACACGAAGAGCAGGTCAACAATGTTAAATACGGGGAAGAGAATCGTAATGGCCTGAATTGATCATGCAGGCGTGGCCACATTACCTCTCGGTTTCTGTATCAAATATATTACTCTCTTCCCAGCTCAGATGTTTTCAGGAATGCTAGACGTCATACTTGCTTTTACTAGGTCAATTCTTATGCAAATGTATTTCAATAAGTCAAAGAAAACAATCCGGAAGTATGGCGACTAATGAACAAAGAACTGTATAAATAAAAGTGATTCGAGAGATGTAAAAGTTTAAAATTATACATGCTCCTGACACTGTGTTTCGATATGAAAATTGGTTTCTTTTCATGGCAATTATAACTTTGTAAAGTCAAACGGATTCAGATTAAGCGTAATTGCCTACTTTAGCATGGAGTAAGATTTCTCTGCGTAGTGAAACCACTGATATTTAGAATTCCAACACCACCCTCCCCCACGAAATAATGTTGGGCCTTAACGTCTCAATGCCATAACCAATATAACGATCCCAATTTGCATTATCTTTTCAAATTTGAAGCTTCCATTGCTGTATGTGAGTATTTGGGGATACACACAGATCTATAATTTGAGACATTCCATCATGTGGATTTGACTTGCATAGAAAATATGATACATATTCTTTTTGTTATTCATATTAGAATACACAGATAAATATGCATTGATATATGTAATTAACACATGTGATTCATCTAGGCTTGATTCAACTGCGAAACAATCGAATGGAAAACATGCATCTGCCTCACACTCATTAAGATAATCTTGGACTTGTTTTGAATTTTCTACCTGTGCAAACTTCATATCTGGGCAAATTAGTTCTCTGATTGCTTTGGGAAAACTTGTTTTTCCCTCTAATTCATCATATCACTGACTAGGGATTCTACTCAACATGCATTGCTCGTGGAAATGTCCAATATCTGATACAATAACACCACAAATGTAACTCGAAATCGACCCATTCGGAACATATTTGTCACATTCATTGGGAATATCACCAGAGAGAAGTTCATTGTAAGGACTACTGACACGATATGATATCAGAATTTGATTTTTCTGAGATATTTCCCTCAAATTTATTAAAAGTCTCATCAGAGAATAATAGATCATTAAGAAAATCAGCATCTACCAAAACCGAATCTGGTTTTTGATCATGATTTGACTAATTCAACATATTATTCTCAGAGTAGTAAGAAATTTTATTAGATACGTGTAAATTATTATGACAGACCATATCTGGCACAATAACACGAGAAATCTGATAAGAAGTTGGTTGATTAGAAACTTTTATCTCACAATGATTCCGGGTTTCATTCAACTCTGGACTGCTATGCGACACTACACCGCTTCTGGAAGTCTTGGATAAAGATAAGTGATCATTAGAAACATCCATCTTAGTAGAATCACAAATTTTAGCATTAGTTTCAGCAAAATGAACCATGGTATTACAAAGTGACAGGATGTGTCCTGTTTCACCACATTTAAACCATTAAGAATTACAAAATACCCATGTATCACACAGGTGAAACTTGCCACAGAGCAAGCATTTACCAAACTTGTACTCATCTTCGTGAACTGTTTCACAACCTAATGAACTGAGGATCCCACAGGTATTGTAGTTTAACAACACTTTATCAGTAACATCTATGATTGAACCGTGTCCACCCAGTGAAATCAAAAGTCAGAATTAAGGAGGCTGGAAGATATATTTGATAGATTATCATTATATCGAGAAGTGACTGATCTGAACTGGCTATCGATCGCAGGAGAAGTTGAGCACAGCGTTCCCACTCGTGATCTAGTGCGGATGCATGACCGAGCGCTTTCAGCTAGGTGAGTCCATCAAAACGAATGTGGTCAGCATCCAATGTTGATCACTTACAGAGCTATTGACTTTGGAGATTTATTTACCGCTACAGGATCGTTATCTCAATAAACTTGAGTACGTATTGGACTGCGACGACGCAGTAAAGTAGTGGAATTCCTAATGTTCTGACGAATCATTTCATTGAATTTTTCTCCATCACCGCATTGGAAATTTGTATACTTTACATGGTCCAGTAGTAGTTGCTTGAGAGTTGCATAAGGGAGTGAAATCGACTGGTCTGGAAATGTCAAAGTCTTTATTAAGATATATGCTTCTTTTCTGATGAATGTAAGGAAATTGGTCACAATATTCGAATTCTCAACCTCTTCATTGGTCATAGTCCAGATTTCGAATCTTTTCATGTAATCCCCAAAAGTATCAAATTGTGAATGTATATGCAACCGTTCCAACACAGGTTCCTTCGTGACGCCAATGTGGTAATTAAGAGTATTTGAATTGCAGTATAGACGAGTAATCCCAGAAATAACGTAATTTAATCGAGAAGTACTAGATGAACACAGACGAATGTAATGTATTTGGAATTCAAAATCAAGCAGTCATCAAGTACAAAATAATCATTGGTTCATATAAACACCACAATTTCGCAAAGCTGGAACATTATCCAGCACATGATTACGCTATATACACATGCTGCCATTATACAGAAAAAACAGTCCTGTGATTAAGATCCACTTTGATAATTATATCAAGGCTTTGCTTCGACAGATAATGACACGCTTCTACAGAGAATGATGCCGAAGCCACTCTGAGTGAAGCATGAGGCTATCTAAATAGGCTTCGGATGTATTACATCAATGCCGAAGCTTGTTCAATAAGCGATCGGAACTAGGTGTACAGATTGACTCTACTAACCCAGACATAATCACAGTAACTTGGCTTGGCCGACACAGTCTATAGATAGTAGGTAACTTGATCTCGAGGGTTTTACATTGGTAAGGGCCGGTAGAATGCAAGAGCGTAAAGGAAGGGGAGTGGCTCTATTCATTAGGAATTCTATCACATTTGCCATTAGCGATAGTGTATCCCAGGAGAGTATGACGTGTGAACTAGTTGGTTACCGCCTGAAATGCAATAGTGATTGGTTTGGTCTTTCACAGTCCAAGCTGTGAGGTAAACGAAGTTCTGCTAAGCAGTCTCAATACTCGGTCACGAAGTGGTCGATATCTAATCCTAGGGAACTTTTTACACCCATGGTAGACTGGGAAAATCTGCGAACTTAACTGTCAGATAATTCCTTCGAGCAGGGACTAGTTCAAATGGTTGAGGACGGAATAGAAGAAGCTTTCGCTTAACGGGCTTCCGTGTCTGGTAGCAGTGGATCACCAATACCTCCAGGCAAAAACCTAGGTATATGAACGATAATAGAGGAAAAAAAGAATTTGGTAAATCATCATAATATGTTATCCTTAGTCCTTAAGAATAAGTCAAGTTTCCTCTTAAAGGACTCCTGGGAGGTCGCTTGGACTAGCTCAGTCGGCAGCGAATTCCAGCACTTGACAACTCTAACGGAGTAGAAGTTGTGTCTGCAGTCTGTTCTGCTATGTAGGGTCCTCAATTTCTGGGTGTTACCTCTTAGGTTAGTGTTATGACTAAGCTTAAGAAGATGTTTAAGGGGATGACCAGAAGTATTAAGGATACTGTAAGTCATAAGAAGATCACCTCTAAGACGCCTGTACTCTAACGGGTAAAGGTTAAGTGATTTGAGGCGCTCTTCATAAGGTTTGAATTTGAGTCCCCGAACTGATTTCGTGGCTCGACGTTGTATACGTTCCAGAGTGTCCTTATTCTTTTGGAGGGAGGGAGGAAATACTATGTTTCCGTACTCTAAATGGGGACGAATAAAACTGTTGAAGATTATATGGAAGGTTCTACCGTCAAACTGGCCAAAAATGCGCTTCAATGTTACCAGTGCAAGGTTTGCTTGAAAGGCGTTTTTGTCACAGTTCGCATACGATTTCAGGTCATAGGGTACCAACACTCCTAAATCTTTTTCGACTTGGGAAACTTCTAGAGGGGAGTTACTTAAGTTATAACTATAGTCTGCAACATGTCTCAGATGGACTACCTTGCACTTTGAAGTGTTGAAGGTAAGTCCGTTGTCGTCTGCCCAACTTTGAAGTCGGGTCAGATCCTCCTGAAGAACTAGTATATCATTATGATTAAGTATCTCTCTCCAAAGTTTCACATCATCAGCAAAAAGCAATAAGTCAGATGAAACTTGTTGAGGAAGATCGTTAATATAAATCAAGAAGAGAAGAGGTCCTAGTATTGAGCCCTGGGGGACCCCACTGGGACATTCAATAGCATGAGAGAGAGTGAAGTTAACCCTATCCTTAAAGTGTCGGTTTTCTAAATATGAAGAGAGCCAATCAATCAAAGGGGGTTTTATACCCAATCGTCTAAGCTTCTTGATAAGACATGCGTGGTTGACCCTATCAAAAGCTTTTGAGAAGTCCAGGTAGATGACGTCAACCTTCCCCTTGCGATCAAAGGATGTTTGATCATCTATCCACCGCAGTCAGCAGGTTGGTCATGCAAGAATGACCTTTTCTGAAACCATGCTGTTGAGGTGAGAAGAACTTTGAGGATGATAAGTATTTTAGTATACCGTCGTATATTAGGGATTCCATAATTTTGGAAGGTATGGAGAGAAGGGCCACATGTCGGTAGCTTGAGGGTTCACTGCGTCGACCTCCTTTGAAAATTGGTGTGATGTGGGCCAGCTTCCATATTTCCGGTAGTTTGCCTCTGCTTAGCGAGTGTGCAAACATCACGCTAAGTGGTGTCGCCAGGATTAAAGCTGCTTCCCTCAATACAGCGGAATGAACCATATCCGGTCCAGGAGAAGTGTCTTTTCTTAGGCGCCGCAGTTTACGGAGCACCAGGTCAGCACTCAGGTCCACTTCGGAAAGTCCTGTACAAGTACAGGTGAAGCTTTCGTCAGTATGGTTGATGTGGGTCAGCTGGAATGTCTGGGAGTATTGTTCAGCCAAAAGGTTAGCGGCATCACTGTCGTTATTGGTCGGGCCATTAGGACCAAGCAGTTGGGAAACTCCAGTTTTGCCTTGTCCAAGAGAAGCTGCGTAACTGAATAAGCTTTTCGGATTGGAGACGAATTTATCGATAAGCTTGGTCTGGAACTGAAGCCTATCTTCTCTTATTGCCTTTGAACATATGTTCCTTATGCGTTTATATTGCCTGTATGCGTCGTTATTGTCGGTTCATTTATATTCGACCCAACAGTGCCTTTTGCGGCTTAGCAAACGACGAGTGCGGTTCTTGATGATTGGAGGTTGTTTGTAGCTTTTTGGGACCACTTTAGGAACTGAATGCTCAGTAGCACATAAGATCGTGTGCAGTAAGAAATCCCAATGAGCATCCACTTCAAGTTGAGGGTGAACATCCCAATCTACTTTTTGTAGATAGTCGTGTAAAGCTAACACATTCAACCGTTTGAAGTTCCAGCGCTTGTTGCTAGTAGGATGTCGTAGCTCCGTTTTGCTGACAAAGCTGAATGATAAGACGGCGTGATCACTTTTCCCCAGGGGAGCCAGGATTGAGAGGTCGTCAACTAGGAATTCTTCATTTGTGAATACCCAGTCTAAGCGCGACGGCGTCTGACTGTTTCTCCAACGGGTTGCCGACTTCACATTTTCGAATAATCCCAGGTCACCGATAAGGTTGAAGAACAGAGCTTCAGTAGAGTTGGCACCACCAATGTATGTATGTTCCACCAAGTTGATTCTAGGAAGATTGAAGTCCCCTAGAATCAGGATATGAGAGAATCCAAGACGCGTAGAGCGAGTTAATCCCTCCAGCAGACGTTTGTCATACTCGATGTCGGCAGTGGGCTTCCTGTAAATGACCCCAACTAGACACCTCGAGGTGGTAGACAATCCTACTGAGCACCATACTGACTCATCAAGATTGAGAAACTCTTGGTTGTGAAGTTGGTGCGCATCCAGGCATGACCGTATGTATAGTGCTACCCCACCCCCCATTCCTGTTTTTCTGTCGTTGCGAAATAAAGACATCCCAGTTATTGCTAACTCCTGGTCCGTAAACTGAGACGTTATCCAAGTTTCGGATATTCCTATCAGATGGGCATCATTAGCGTTGCTAAGTTCACGTAGCTCATCCATTTTGTTTGGCAAGCTCGCGGCGTTCGTGTATAGGCAGTTTATGCTTTCAATTTGGAACGCGTGAGCTTCTTACTGTTTGTCTATATGAGCCGTGCGTGAGTGAACAGGTAGCCTACCTATACGATGTTTACCGAGTTGGTAGTCCCTGTCCTTTTCACGTTTTTTTTTATGATCAAGACAGTCCACGAGTGGAATTGTCAGCTCCAGCTTTCGTTTGTGCTTGATCCTGCTGTCGTGGGGCCTATCCGGATGCATATGGATGCCAGTTGGCAACCGATGTCTATTGGCACGAAATGCTTCCAGAGTTGCAGCCGCCATGTGAGAGGAGGGGAAGGTTATCTTCAACAGCCGAGGCCTAGAGTCTCCGTCTCTGTTGGCTAGTCGCATTACCTGTTGGGTCAATATGTTCTTGAGTTTTAAGGAATGCTTAATGAATTTCCATTCCCGAATATCAGAGTTTGCTTGAGTTGGGTCCATATTTTCCGGCACACCTTGCACAATGATATTTCATCCACGGAAAAACGCCTCGCGAGATTACTTAGGGATGTTTCGGATGAGATTTCGTTCAGAATACGGTATGTCGGGCAGTATTCTTACGTTCCCATCAGACTTCAGTAAGTGACTGGCTAGCAGGACGTCCTCTACGTCGGAAGCATTCTTAAGTGTAACACGAAGCAGCCTCGGGTGGTTTAGGTGGTTAGAGTCCTTCCCTCGAGTGAGCCGTGCGACGGTCAAAGGCTCTATTCTAGGGAGTTCAAGCCTCTTGTTTATTTCTCCCCAGAGCATCCTATCATTTTTGTCCTGCAAACTGAGAGGAAGGTCGGGGTTGTCAATAAGATTCATGATTATGGCAGAGTCGTCACGAACCGTAATTGATTTCCCAGGTTTTCCAGGGCGTCTAGGTTTGGTATCTTGTTGTTTGGATGTCGAGGCGCGTTTTCGATTCCTGGGCTCAGTGATGACCGGGCGGACAGTCTTGGGGGTAGACTGTGCGGCAAAGCATCAATTGATTTCCGCACGGTACTTGGGATGTTCAGTTTCGGCGGGGACGCTTGGGCTTTATTACTCCTGTTAACGTGAGTCCAACCACCTACAGGATTTTTGGGAACCACTGTCTCATTCAAGGACTGTTCCCTGGGGGAGCCAAGTTTACTGAGGGAGTCGATGACAGTCGATGTTAAGATGGTGCTGAGTTCCAGCACATCATCACTCGTGCTGTTAACAGCACCGTCGATAACCGACCTGTCAATATCCTTTTTCTTGTTTGCCCTATACGTTCCAGCTTTGTTACCCGTCATGATGCTATCATTTACCAAATTCTTAGACAACTTATCTCTCAGACCTGTTAGTAAAGTAATGATGGTACCCAACATAACTACCGTATCAGTGTTGCAGGTAACACATACCCACCTACGATCAGACTTGATGAGTCTGCTATAGGCTGCTGCTGTTAGATCTGTACATGCTTCGTGGAACCAACCTTTGCAGTTGTCACATTGCATGCCAGATGTAACGGCGAAACGGCAACCAGGTCTTTTGCATGAATTTTTCATGGCTAGTGATTTAGACTGTCTTAAAAATACAAGCAGTAAATTTAGGACCGTTAAAAAAAACACACAGTAAACAAAAACTGGCAAAAATGTATAAAAACAATTAACGATAAGCTAAAGCTAGTCTTTACGTGAAAAGCGATAGTGAGCTGAGGCAAAACCACAGTTAACTATTAATTTGAGTGAAACACAAAAAAAGAAGTAATCTACCGAACGTATAGCTCAGAATAGATTCTTTAGATCGGAAATGGAACTTTTGTTGCGTAAGAACACAGCAAATGTTTGAGAAATGTAAATCACGTTAGGACTAAACTTCCCGTTCGAAAAGCGCGCTTGATGCGGTTATTACATGTGCCCTACTGCAAAATGTGAAAGAAGCGACTAGGTACGACCCGGGATCTGAATCATCTTTACTAGATCTTATATTGACTCACTATGAGGATGACGTCGCGAACGTCCATTACATGCCACCCCTAGGTAAAAGTGATCATCCAGTTTCAACGTTTGACTTACATACAACTATCAATCACGAGCACACGTCAGCTTAATCCAGATCTAACATCTGTAAAGCAAACATACAAGATATCATACACTCAGTATCGTCAACAGATTGGACAACAGACACAGAGTCCTCATTTGAAACTGCTTGGAACGTATTTCGAAACTTTTACCTAAATGTTACCTCACCCACATCCCTCTCCATAAGGGGAGGAAAATGTGGGATAGATTTAGGTCATTGAAGACGATGAGACTAAAGCTCAGTATCGAAATGTTCGGAACACCTGTGCCTCGACCCTCCGTAATCTAGAAAGTTGTACGAAGTGAACATTGTTAAGGAATCCATAGAATGTCATAAACACATGTATTCCTATATAAACCAAAGGACAAAAAGAAAAAGAAATGATCCTTCACTATGGGGAGACAGTAATGCCTCATCATCAGTGGAGGACGACTTTGGTAAAGCTCAAGTATTCTTGACATAGGCAAATCCACTAGACCTGATGAACTGCATCCTAGGTTACTAAAGGAATTAGCTAAATTTGTTGCGAACCCTCTAAGTATATGCTTTCATTTAACACCATAGTAAATCCTGTCTTCAAAACAGGTACGAAACATAAACCTGAGAATTACCGACCCATTAGCCTAACTAGCCTGGTTGTGAAAATCTTAGAAAAGATTTTACGGAAGGAGCTGTGTTAAGCACCTCGATGAAAACCGGATACGTTAGGAGAAGCAGCATGGTTTTACAATAAGTTATTCTAGTTTCACTAGATTATTAGTCGCTCGTGAAAGCTAGTGCGCTCCTAAGGACCAAAATTTACCTGTAGACGTAGCCTACATCGATATCAGCAAAGCTTTCGACAAAGTGCCACACAACCAGCTGCTATATAAGCTAAGAAATGTCGGGATTGGAGACAATCTATTGATGCGGATAAAAGACTTTCTAGTTGGGCGCCAGCAAAGAGTATGGGTGGACCTCAAGTTGTCTGTCTTTGAAACTGTGCTTAGTGGATTCCCCCAGAGTACAGTTTGGGGCCAGTGTTATTCCTCTTGTACGTAAATGACTTCACTCGTCTACTATTGTCATCTGTCTTGCTACATGCTGATGATGTCAAGATATGGAGAGCGATAGAAAGTAAGGGTGATTGCTTCGAACTTGAAAATGACCTGGAGAAATTATCTGAATGGTTTCAAACCTGACAGTTGTCGATAAATACTTCCGAGTGTATTGTGATGCATATTTGTCATCAAGGTACAGATACATACACGATGAATAACACTGAGCTATCTGTTGTCCAGGCACACGATGACTTAGGAGTCATCGTTAGTCAAGACTTAAAGACTACTGCACACTGACGTGCAATAGCCGAAAAAGGCTTTAGAACTTTATGGTCAATACGTAGGGCTTTTAGTCATATCGACGCTAAAACTCTTTAGACTTTGTATAGTGTTTGTGCGTCCTGAAATTGAGTACTACATAATAGTGGCTAGCCATTGCTTAAAAAAGACAATGATCCATTGGAAAGGGTTGAGAGAACAGCAACTAAGCTGATTCGCCGAATAGCGAAGCTGCCGTATGATGCTAAACTGACCAAGCTAAACCTATTTCCGCTGTCATTTCGGAGAACCAGCGGCGACATGATTACAGTTTTCAAATTGCTTAGTGATAAATTTGCACCTGATATGCCCTTATTTTTCTTGTCTTCCGAAACAGAAAATTTACGAGGACACTCCAAAAATGTCTAAAAGCCCAGAACGAACTACTTGTCAGCTGACTATCGACTTTCCCATCGAATCATCAACGAATGGAATTGATTACCTCAGTACTTGGTTGAGACTCCATCTGTCGACTCTTTCAAAAAAAGTTGTATCAACTGAGATAACATCACTGCCGGGACTAACACAGACCATCAAGCCTCCTGTTCTTTCCAAACTGAAACTTGTAAGCCTCTTTTCAATGGTACTTGATACTATTGAATATCGGCATTCATAGAGAGGTTATTTAGACTAGCGCTCGTAACATTAGCAACACGGTAAGATAGGGGCGGCTTTTGGTTTAGGGTTATTTATTGGTTAATTGGTTTGATCAATACCTTTAATTGGGCGGTTGAAGTCTATTAAAAGCTAAATGGGCTGAAAATATATACTCATCTGATAAGGGGATTTACTCCAACGGCAATTCGGCCAACTGGTCGACTTGCTCAATGCACAGTTTACCTCGGGTGACCTACCGTTAATTCGCCACTCCATTTTAATTGTTCATGCACACAATATGTGTCTATTAATAGACACGAGTAAATACGAGTAAATTTACTTGTATTGAGTGATTTTTAATTGAAAAAGCTTGCATAAGGCTAATAGGTGGATGTGCTCATAGCAATCACGAAGCCCGTTTGTAAAAAACCGTTCTTACTGTTTCTAATCTTTTTTTGTTGAAATATTGAAACTGTGAACTGTTAATTGTCAGTCTGGAGTATTTTTCAACCTTGGACTTTGTCATAATACTTGGATATCTCGATTGTTTCTACTCAGTCAATATTTTGTTCCGATATATATGACGACTTTTCAGGCTGCTAGGGAGAATTAGAAAACTGATTGGTTCTTGGGCTCTGTATGCTCGTTACGGTCGTCGTGCTGTTCAGCGCTGAAATCACTTATAACTGTTAGCAAATGTTCTCGAGATATCTTCCTCACTAACAGTTCCCTCAAATTATTTGGATTTATAAAATCAAATTAAAGATCAAGATTTCCTTTGTATACAGTTTTCCACATAACTCTTTGTATGACATGATTATATATATATATATATATGTAATGACCGAGTCAAACGGTTTTTATGGGATGACTTGCACTCGGAACTGTAAGTGATGTAGCCTTGTAATTTTGTGGAGAGATGCTGAGAAAGACTTGTGTTGTCAGAGTGCTACAGCTCTAGCGCAGTAGCAAACTTGAATCTTTCGAAGTTAATATTCCCTGTGTAAACTAAAGGTTAGAGTAGGAGTCGCCTATCCGGTCATCACTGTGTCCCATTCTAAATACGGTGGTTTCCATATGTGTTTTTGTCATGTCTTCAATCGAAGTTTACGGTTACAGGGGTACAACGTGTAATGTTCTTTTAGCAAGACTATATTTTAGGAGAAACTACTCTGCAAAATCGAAAATGGCTGGGGAAGTTTCAAGGAACAGTAAATTCCTCGTATCCTGTGGAAGAAATGGCTTATTTAAACCACCCGTTCTAAATTTCTGGAAGACTGTTGGTGCACTTTGTAGGGTTACTTTAATGTAAAATGTATGTGGATCAAATTACCTCTTCCTGTTGTCCAGTAAAAAAATTAACTGTAAACTTGTGAAATATGTGCTAATTGCCTCCAGTCCAACAAAATTGAAGTTTGGTGGAAATTTACAGTGTCAAGGCTCTTAAACATCTTTTTTCGGTGAGCTATTCCGAAATGTCAAAGCGATATAATTCTTATTTGCAGAGAACTTAGTTTTGTCAGTGGTAAGGAAGTGTTTTTGGTACTAGGTGTCTCTAGCGTTCGAGGTGCTCACTTCTGTCAGAGTGGAGATTATGTAAAGTATAGTAGATCAACTTGGTTGCAGGAGGGTTATTTATTCCATTTATACACTATTTTTCATCCCCGAGTATCTGTTTGAACACGGTAGTACGTAAGTGATTCGTCTTCAAATGATGATCACTATTTTTGAGATATCTGTTAATAGAGTACATAAGGGTGATTTAAGTCTGATAACTAGAGAAAGCTACTTGAATTATTATTCGATACTATTTTAATTGTAAGTTTGTGGTGAAATTAGATTTTTCGGCTGTAGTCAACATTAATAATTAAGTGACATTTCAAGAGCAACGTAGTCGGAAAATAAACTAGTTCGCATTTCATACCGCTTATTAAAGTCTAACATTCCTCTACATTAATATGTAGTCCAACTAATAGTAGAAGCCTTTAATGCATTATATAAACAGAACTTTACATAAACATTGAGATACAATGAATTTTGAAGTTCCTTAAGGATGATGGTCCTTTTTCAGCAGTTAGACTTATTAGTATATTAACTTGAATCTGGGAACTGTGAGTTATTCTGTTTGGCTGGTCTCGATCTTTGATCGTTCCAGTTTATAAGGAAAGACAAAAATCATTTTGTGACAATCACAAGGAAACCAGCTTGACCAATATAATATCAAAAATGATAATCCTTATAATCATCTGACGCTTAACTAGAGCTGAAAAAGAGCAAACTCGAAAAAACTAACCTAGTTGCTGACGTAAGTATGTGTACCAAGTATTTACTGTTTGTCAAGTTTTAAACATGAGCATGCTTATAGACTCCCGACTACAGTGGTGTTTCTTGACTTTAGGATATGATTTGACTCTAAGAGTTGAAGTTTTGCGATGTCATTAAAAAGCGTACCAAGAAAGTTCATAAACCTTGTGAAGACTCTCTACTCGAATTCTGGTCAAGTTAAAGCACATGGCAAACTCATTAGGATTGTCAACCTTGAGTAGTGTTCGTTGGGATTGTCCACTATCTCCTTCACAGATATCGTCTTAGAGATAACGCTCTTATGTTGTGACTTCTCGGGGACTGATATCTTAGCAGGAAAATCACTTGTTGACTTGAAATACACAATTGATGTTATGAATAGGTTGACAAGATGGTCTTCTTACCACCCTAAGCAACAATCCAAGCATGTTTGAGATGTGATTTTGTCTCTGTAAGTACAAAATAGACTGGTCTACACTAGTACCCGAACTAGTGATTGGAAGCAGTGTTCGAGCGCATTGATAACCTCACTTATTTGAGAAATGTCATCAGCCCTGGTTGGTGGGTTTTTGATGAAATCTGGACACGGACTCAGTAAGCTGGGTTCGCGTTTCCTGAGTTGTGGCATAGGCGAGATGTCTGTTGGCAAACCAAAGGACAGGTTTGCTGCTCAACAGTTCACTCTTCTACTTCGTAGGTGTAAACCATGGCCATTAAGAATAGGGAGCTACTAGTATTCAATCACACATGTCTTCGAATCTTTGTTGGTATATTTTGGGACCATCACGTGAGCTCAAGTTAGACATAAATTAATAGTTAAAAATATCAAATCGGTTGATAAGGTGATGAACCATCAATGATTGAGGTGGTTAAAACATGTTACATGTACCCAACTACTGCCTACCTAGGTGCTAATGTTTGGTC
The DNA here is from genome assembly GCF_000237925.1 of Schistosoma mansoni. Taxonomy (NCBI): domain Eukaryota; kingdom Metazoa; phylum Platyhelminthes; class Trematoda; order Strigeidida; family Schistosomatidae; genus Schistosoma; species Schistosoma mansoni. The sequence continues at coordinate 6,915,781 of NC_031496.1, forward strand.
AAAGAGTAAGCTGAAGGCTAGCAATGGTTAAATCGATTCTTGGTGTTAGTCCGTAAAACCATTGACTGCATCATGTTACCAATTGTAGATTATCTATTTGGGGTTTACGCTACCGTCGTAACCAACAATTAAAAACTTCGGATAATATGGCTCACAATCGTCTACAGCAGCAAAGGTACATTCGATGTTTATCTTCCCTGAATCCCAAATTCCTACATCTTTTAGTCGTTTCTCTACATCCGTTCTTTTCTATTGATATTACTATCATTGATCTACTACGATGGTATTTTCTCGATAATTTTATCGCGTGCTCAATTGGTGCGGCGATTTGAACCGACGCACATTTCAGGTTCTACGTTGCTTATGACTGACCAACTAAATGTCTTCAAGAAACTACATACTGAAGGAACAAACAAGCAAAATTTAAGAACATTGTGCTTGACTGTTTGTTCATCACTAAGTGCAATGCATTAGTCCAGTCTGAATTTTTGTCGAGGAAATCAATGATGTTACACATCTGGTCTGTATTCTGTTGTATTAAACATTTCGTTCACTTGTGTGATTTATTTTTCAGATTTAGTTCCTTAAACTGGTGCTGTGAAAATTTATTTGGATCAATTTCGAGCGTCCACGTATGCGATTACTTTGATTTACGATCGGATTACTGGGAAACGGCATTTTTACTAGTCATCAAGTCCTTTTTTAATGCCCAGAATATGCACACTAAACTATTTCATTCTCTGCTCAGGAGTTGTCATAACGTGAGAATCATCTTTTGATATAAAAAGCAGTATTGCGCTGATATTCCTTGTTAGGTCGAACCAGTTGGATGAGAAACTTTTTCCTTACTCAAAGAGGTTTAATGGTTCAGCTTGCGTAACGAAGGTTAGCCACCGAACTTTTGAAGCCTGTTCATGTTTTAACTTTTTATTTTCCGAAATCCCAAGTTGATTTATAAATATCTCTTGAGTGTCATGGTAATCTAATGGTCATTAGAAGTGAAATAAATTTAGAAATCGCAGAAATCTTTGTTCGTTTTTAGTAAAACTATCAAGTCAACGGTGTTAAAATTAGACTTCAATCCTAGACAAATCTGATGATTAGGTTGTGGAGGTGAGTCATTATATAATGTTGACTGAAGTATGATAAAGTGGAGTCTAAAAGTAACCAGACTAAGATACTATATAATGTCGTGAAGTCAGTGATTGCTAGCTCGTCTTAAACACAGGTAAAATCCTCGAGAACGTCGATTAAAATTCTTCAACCACAATAACAAGAAACAGATACACTCCTAATGTTCATGGGATATTTTACTAATGTCCAGTTATTTCTGCTTTTCGACTCATTGATTATTTGAATGTTTTAGTATCTTTGCACCTTTTAGTAGAATTCCAGTTCGCCACATTTTTTTAGATTTGAAACGTAATAAAAATCTAGTTGCTTATGCTTCTGGCATTAGGTTCAGTTCATATAAATTTTTCAATGTAATCGTGGATACATGAAAGGAATTCTACAATTGTCTATAACATAAGTTTTGAGACTCAGTGGGTTCGGCACTTAACTTTGAATAGGTTGATCAAACTTTTACTCAACCATTTTTCCTCCATTTTCCCAATCAGTCATAAACATCGTAAGACCTGATGCAAATATATATCGATCAGTATCATTTGATCACATCAACACAGTGTGAGTAAATTGTCAAACTGTATGGCAAAATGTTCTAAGTAGTGGTATGATCAGTAGTTTAATTTGTACAATTTAACATACGTATTTCTTGTTAATCGACTGTTTTAATTATTTTTTGTTTTCAACAGGATGGGAAAGTAACATGTACAGAAAGTACACATCAAAGTTTGTCAGATTCATTTCGTCGCTTTATGATTTTTAAATGTTCACTAATTCTATTGGCACTGTGCAGTCTTGCTATAATTCGTCACAGACATAAGCGTCTAGACAAAAAACTAATGCAGAAAGTCAACTTCCAGATTGCAGCTGGTGTCTAGTATACTCTCATGAGTTGTATCTGAATTTACTTCTCACTGTGATAATCCCTTTCTTTGTTGATTTTATGATTTAAATCAATATTGTAACAATGTACATTTGAGAATATTATTTTTTCTTAAACATCTAGTGAGACATACATCCTGATGTGCTTATTTAGGTGTCTTTACATTCGGTCATCACACAGTGTACACTTAATTCAAGGATAACTTTCATATTTATATGGTGACCTAGTAATAATCTTCTGATTGGTTAGTGACACTATAGTGTTTCAAAAACCTCATATTTAGAACACATGTAGTGGTGCAATAATAATATTCTAATAGATATGACGGTATCTCATCTATCAGCTAAACCATTCATGTATACAGCGTATACACGTCCTACTTTATATAACGTCAAACCACTTGGCATTAAACTATATGAGGGACAGAGTTTATATCTTTTGAATATCTAGGATAAATTTCGTTAACGTTGCATTAGGTAAACAGCCCAGTGAAAATATTTCTCATGGCAGTACTTAAGATAGTTGTTTGAAGATATCTCAACGATATGAGGTCACATGCCTGATTAAATTATAAAAAGAGTACATTGGATATTCATAAATAAGATTCTATTTTGTCTCGTGTGTCGAGCTGTATCCACTAGGACTGTTTCGTGTAAAATGGGGTTTCTAGTGTTCACACTTTTGCATTCGACTAGTTGTAGTCACCTTGTAGTATTACGTGCCAGTTTAACAATCGCCGAATTAAATCTATATTTTGCAGGAACTAGTTGAGTAGCTTAGCTAACATGTAATGTGGCAGCAGTTCCTCGTGTCAGATTTAGCTTTTCTGTAATTTTCCTGAAAATGCGTACATCTTAAAAACAACAAAGAGCAGTAAGCAGAGGTTGTCTCAATCATATGTCAGTCAACTGACTTTTTGAAGAAATGTATCTATAAGGAAAACAAAACTACAATATTCTTTACCACTTGCGATAACAGACACACGTTGAGATAGATGACTTCGTCAGAATCTTTACTGAGAAAACTATCTAATAGCTTTCGTACATGGACAGGGGTATTATGCTTTGAGACGGAATAATTTTCTAAGTGTATGGAATTTATTTTAATAGCCACCATAATTTACCTGTAACCTCCCTCCAGTTAGAAGCGTCAGTTTAGCTGGCCAATGGTATGTCTATTATAGAACCCATAAACTAATAACCTTGCTTTATCACTATCAGTTTTAGCATTTTTTTCCGTCACGTCTATTTCAAATAGTAAGGCTGGTATCATTTTCAGATAAATGTTTGTTGGCGTACGGTTTCCAAAGGAAGTAGATCTGAGACAACCAAGAGCTGGTAATGTGACTTACTGTCATTTCATAATTAAGATATTTATCGAAACCCAACAAACTTTTATACAAAATGAAGGGTCGACAGCTCAAGCGACATCCGCTCCGTAGGAAACTTATCAACCGTTAATGGTATAGTTTACATTAATTTTCAGTCTGGAAAGCTAGTTCGGAATAATGCCATACCTCGGAGAAAGCTTTTGTGTGTATCGACTAAAACAAACTGTTCAACAGTATGAAAAGCTTTGTAAGGCTAACGGAAGGTTAGATACAAACGTAAATTTTCCGCATCACAAATACCTAAGATTGTCAAAACCACTTCTAAAAAGGGGATAATAAATTAGCAACTTTTCTGTGCATGGATAGTGCGTGTTTGTAGAAAAGTAACTGTAGCAGAACTAGGACTTGTCCTCACCACTCATCTTTACCTCCACAGAAACACCTATGCAGCAAGAATTACCCCCTGTTAATTGAAAAAAGTGGAATATCAGATCTCTCATCTACCAATAGCAACTGACTTGTTACATCTTTACAGCTTAACGGATACTGGTGCACGAAATTAAGTTGTCTAATGGTCTTTCGAACGGTGATGGTTCTTTTTTATCACAATAAAGGTATCATCTACGTATCTAAGCCAAATTCGTGGTTTAATGTCGTTGGCGAAAATATTCGATTCTATGTGTGCCATCAACAAGTTGGGTACAATCGGGGACACGGGGGATCCCATTGGTACACCGTTAGTTAGTTTGTATAACGTCCCATTAAAAGTAAATAGTGTCGAATTTAAGGATTCTATGATTAGACTAATGCTTAAAGTACATCTGTTAAGAGGAGTATTGTCGTTCTCTAGTAAACCACTAATGAATTCTAAGCATTTCTCAATAGGAATACTAGTGTATAATGAAACAAAATCAAAGCTTACCATGACTTCATTCTTTCTGATAACTAATTCCGACATTTTTGATTTAAAGTCATAGGAATCTTTAATCATGTTATGTAAGTTAAGTTGTAGTGGCATTAATATGCTGCTTAGATATTTCGATAATGCACATCTTGGTGTGTTCGTGAAGTTTACTATAGGTCTTAGAGGAATGTCTGGTTTATGGATTTTGGGTAAACCATAAAAACGTGTAGTATTGCATGATTTGGAATATAGATCAAACCATAGCAAGACACCAGTGACTGGTTTTAGGTCTTTTAAAAGTAGATTTGTCTCTGATTTGACTTTATTTTTAATCGTTTGAGTTTTTCAATCGATCTTTTCATTTGGTCCTGTAGAGAGATGTTCAAGAGCTTTATCAATATAATCTGTTTTATTCATGACCACTGTTGTATTGCCTTTGTCAGCTTTTGTGATTATAATAGTTTTGTCTTGTTGAAGCGAACGTAGAGCCTTCAGTTCTTCTTTTGAAATATTTTGACTAAACAAAAACACCTTACGCCTAACAAAATGGGGAGTAGAATGTTTAAGGATTTGAAAGTCTTATAGTTCAACTGCTCCTGTGGAGCAAGTTATATAGGCAGATGTTCTAGGAATTTGTATACTCGGGCTCGTGAACACCTTCCAGTGTGGTTAAGCAAAGGTGTAGTCAGAACGGTTAACAGCTCTGTTTTAGCCCATTTAGTTCAGACGGGACATAGAGCAGACATTGAGCAATCTTTCACAGTAATATATCGTGTAAATAGCAGTCTACCTAATTCTGTCAGACAGAGAATCCTGCAGACGGCTGAGGCAATTGCTATTCGGATCAAAAAGCCAGAGCTCTGCATCCAAAAGAAATATGTACAGCCACTCCTTTTACCCTGGCCAACTTCAGGGTCAACTTGTTAATAATCAATTTTGTAATAAGGTGACATTAATTTGATTAATGTTCATTTCTATATCTTAAACTTAGTTTATCTACACATCTTATCAGTCATTATTCTTATCTTTATTATTATTATTATCACACCTGCTAACCTTTTATAGAAATTTATTTATCATCCACCCCCTATCTACTATATCTGACCTAATTTATATAATTCTACATATTACGTAATTTCCGATTTGTAATCCCATTTTTGTAGCTCTCACCCCCATGTCAACTATATATATTCTGATAATTTATCTTACGATTTTAATTCACCTATAAACTGATTCAAGTTAACACTTCATATTAGTCATCCCAAAAACATTAACGATTCGATCTTATTTTATATGACAAACAATCCTTGATTCACATATTACAGTTTCTTAAATTGATGTACTCTGCCTTAAACTTGGCCAATCTTCTTTTATGGATTATTAATTTATAATTGTAGAACCTGATGAGAAATTATTGAAAAGAATATTCTTCGTTCATATAATTGTTTTAATATGATGGGAATTTTTCAGCGATTATAGTTTACTCTCTATTTTTTTGCTTTTATGACCAACCAAAAAGGTAGTCTCTTAGACGTCCAATGAGGAGTATATTTTCAAAAACTGCGGTAATTTTCTGAATTTGGAAACAGTTTGCTACTATTGTTATACCAGTCATGCTATCTCATACCACGACTTCGAAAAGCGATCGAAGAATCTAGGTGGCCTGTCGGTGATTAGTATGAACTTTTAAAGTAGAGGTCTAGACAGTCGAAAATATACACTATCTGGACCTCCCTACTGTAGTTCACAGAGATTCAGATTAATCTTAACAACCCCCTACCATGTAACTGGAAATTCCCTCCTCTTACAGCTATCTAATATTCAGACGGTAAATTTAGTGCAATCAACGAACTTGATTCTGTTAAAGGGGGTCTAATTGTCATATCATATGCACCGAATTGTTTCGTTAGCGTAACAGATGGAAATTGAGCTGATACTAAACGATAAACTAGCGTATATGGTAGCCACTATCTGATCTCCAGTTCCTTGATCTTTTATTCTGTCAAACTGGTTTTTCCGTATTTATCTGGAATACATTGGTGTTCCACTAGCCGTTTTGTAATAACTTCGTACGTCGTATGACAGCAAACCCTTGAAGATTTTATTTTCCCTTTCTCAGCTCATCTTTACCAATGTACGCCATCTTTTTTATCGTGCCTTTACAAGCGAATACCATAATATCTGGATGGTAATTACATTCAGTCAGTGAATCGTGTAACCTATGGGCCACTTTTTCGGATTGTTCAATCGTTGAATCTCTCGGTCATTAGGTCCGGATTTTGGTTCATCGACTTTGGTTTGGACAGCCGGATGGTATCTCTACGTTTAACGCAGTGTTACTCAAACCCAATGCAAAAACTTGTAATTCCACCTATTCTATACGATACTTGGTTACATTATCGAGAACACTTATTACATCTATCACATCCAAATAAACGCTGGGAATAATATGTAGGATTGGTTTAGTTTGCCATGAGACAAAATAGTAAGATAGCCGAAGGCGGACATACAATACTGTTGAGCCATTGCGATACTATAATACTAAAAAATATGAGTTTCCTGCATAATTATGGAGTAACATTATTAAAGTCAAAAGCGATATTTGACTGAATTTTATTCCTAAATATATTAAGTATTTGTACACAGCTGGAAACGATCGTCGCAAGAGAATCTAAAACCGACAACTTCAAATTTCAATATCTTGACCAAGGATAAGTATTCCAATCAGCATCAAAACGATTGCAATTTGGTTGCTTAAGAGTTCCATCGGGATTCCTTCTAGACTCAAGTGAATGAGTTATTGCTTTGTCTAATCGCGAAAGACCACTATAACGATATTCATTTCCATCTTGATTCAGTTTATATTTGTAGTGTGAAGTGAAAAACTCCTTGAAGAAGTCATGGTTGGCCCATCTTTTGTTGTGCCACTTTCTTAAGTATGTACGACTTAGATATCTGAAGTTTTCCTCCTTAGAATGTAATAAAGCCTATAGAGGAAGAAAGGGTTTAGTGAAAAAAACTGCAATAAATCTACGAAATGCGGACCACAGTTTAAACTTTTTGACAATTTCTTATGCATTTTTGAATCAAAGGGAGACTAGGCCAACCTTTCGATTAAGTTTGACTGTATAACTGGGGTTCTTATAACTACAACTAGGTTTTTATTATTGTTTGGTAACAATTTCAAGAGGATTTTCTCAAGCGAGATAAACCTGATTAAATGCAATTTAAACATTATCTTTTATAGACAACTTACGTTGGCAAGAAAACTACTGTTTATGAGGCCTATATAGTGTGTGGTAAATTGTAGACTTAAAAAAGTACATCCATTAAAAGCGAAATGTCACTGGGGCTTAGAAGTTAGAGCCGACATTTTTCATGTAAAAGTATGACGATGAGGTATATCAAATCAAACTGATACAAAAATCACTGATGGGTCAATATATACTGGGAAAGGTATCTTTGATGTTTGATGACCAGGAAATCTTTTCGAGCATGTATGAAAACCCAGGCGAACTTTCACGTCTAACGGACAATTCAACAATCTTTTTTAAATGTTTATGTATACCAATCAGGAAATTTCGAATAAAAGTCGAGTTAACCTTACTCCATGAACTTAGTTTCGAATAGGGACTATATAGCTATCAGTATTATCCTTCAATTGTTTGATGTACTAGAAAATGTAATTTCAAATTCGTTACTAAACAAACTAATACAGATAATGAAAAACCATCTATCAAAGTAACTATGATTTTGTTTCCTGATATAAGCATTTAGTCAACATATAGGTTTAGTAGTTAAAGAACCTAGTTTTCCACTTCTGGAATGAAGATTTGAACACGTCCCACAGCATTTCGGGCTGCTGTGTATTATTATTAGTTCTCATAACATAAATGTGGCTCAAGACTGAGTACACAAACGTGTAGTAGGTTGATGAGTTACATTATAAAAACTGAAAGTATGCGCTAACTTTTTTAAAATGTAAAACTTAAACTTCGTTTTACGTCATTAGCTTAACTAAATCATTCTTCAAACAGCTTTGCACTTAAATGATGTAGGGTTAAGTGATAAATACCTACTGTACCACTGGGTGAATTAAGGAGAAAACGTTTGACGTAACTAACTTTTAAATCATTAGATTGATTTGGATTGTATGTCGATAGGTTTACTTGGTTTGGTCCTGAAGAGTCCAATAACTGAGAATCAACAGAAAGACCCCTGTGTCTGAAAAATCTGCCATCCGGAAGCAGTCTACAGGCAAGTAAATCAGATTCAGTTGGCAACCCGTTCTCGAAAATAACAGGCTGTATCCGAATAAGATGTTTTATCTCGTATAAATCTCGGTTGACTGACGGAGTATTTTTGACAACTATCCAATTGTGATTCTAAAAATATATAAAATAATGTATTGCATTACTTTTGTGTCCTTTCCAAGACCATATTTTTCAAGAATAGCTCTCTGGTAGTGAATGATTCCCTTGAGAGGCTTTAGCCGACAGACCATATGCAGTAAAGGAGGTTCCTTCGCTTGGTTGAGCAATGGTTGAGATTCTTGCAGTTGGAATAGACGTTTGGCCCATCTCAATGGATTTTTTTCCTCATCACTCCCAGGAAGTGGTTTTGATTCCTTCGTATATGACATGGCGTTGTGAGGTAAAGAAACATGAAGCGATCGACAACTGGTCATCAAATTAAAAGCCCAAGGTCGGGTCATTATAAGGAGGTAAGTTTTTTCTGAATGTATGGTCGTTTGAGCAGTACGACCTGCGATAAAAAAAGTACGATACATAATGGCCCAGTAGAAATACGTCAAATTCAGAATAATTAGAGTAGAAGTTCGAAGTAACTTGCATAACCAAAGTACCGGCTCATTCTGAGACGCAGGTCTTGAAGAGTATGGGAAAGGTAGCATTGTTTTGTGAACTTGGTGAAGGCCAGTTTCGACAAAGTCTTCATCAACAATAAATTTTGTTCACCAAATGAGTTGACCGAGTGGAGGGAGAAACTAAACACAAAGTACTTAGTACCACATAGATAAACAGATAAAAAACGTAAATTTTTGTTCTAGTTTCCTCAATGAATGCCACTACGAAAAAGTACGTAAGTCTAGGAACAACGTGGAGACACTGATGCTAAATGCACGACGAAAGTTAGGTTATAACTGGGAACAAAACCGGATGACGTATATGACTGAACAGGAGAGTTTATTTATTTGGACACAAATATTGGAACAAGGGGGCACCAGATATATATGCGCCACACAAAAAATTTCATTTGATTTTGTGAGGGCTATGATACTGCCTGGGTGCCCAGACCGAAGCAGAAGATATAAAGTACGTGGATAATCTTCTACAACGGGTCTTGAGTCGTCACACAAATCTCAACAATAATTTTCAAATTCCACGTGGACTAAGACTGTGGAGCCAACACTTCTATAGATGGATTACGGATTATAGGTTGGTCGAATGACTTTGATTAGTGCACTATTTTTCATACTACCTCTGTATCAGTTGGTATTGCCAGCTGTGTTGATTCGGTGGAACACGTCACATGGATCCTTACTTTTACTGTCTGTTGAAAAGGCTTACAAGAATATGCGAAGTTTAAAGGCTTGTAACTGTTTGAGAAGTGACTACAATCCATATGGATTGTAGAGTGATTAAAGTATCAAGATCCAGTTAGGTCACATTCACTTAATTTATGGTGTGATTAGGGTTACTCAAGAGAAAAGTCTCGGAGAATGTTTGATTGGGTTAAAGATTTTGGTTACAATTGTAAACTGTATGGGACAATCTAATAAAGCTTCTCATTATTTTGCAGATTATTTCTCACGTGTACAAATGCAGACAGTACTGGCCTTAGCCGTTCTAAGAAAAAATATGAGGAAATACATCATACATTTACGATTATTAGATGGGGACTTCTGTTGTAGTTTTTGAGAAAGCAGTTCCCACTAATTAGAACATACTTGATGAACTCATTAATACGGTAATAAAAGTGACTAGTCACAAGAGTTCATCTCTACAGTTAAAAGCTACTAAGTCTAGTTGTGCAAGTATTCCAATCAAATATCTCATACATTACCTCTTAAAGTTTGGTACTAGACCTTCAGTTGACCATGACCTAGAAATAGAAAAGTAACTCACACGTTACAAATTGAGGCTGAATGTTTCAATAGCACCAATATCTTAGCGACGTGCTAGTATAAACCAGTAGATATATTTACACTCACTAGTTGATTACGTGTTACAACCTAACTTCTTCGATATTGTTCAATTCATGTAGTTTACTGAATCGTCGGCACAAATAACAGAGAATTTATTATAGGAAGGGGGTTTTGTGGAGATTTTATTAATTTTATGGTTGAAATCATGGATCAAGTGAGGCTAGAACACCGTGGAAAACCTTGAAGCGCTGGACGACCGTTTCGTTTTATTGTGGGACTCCTCAGCATTGCACATTCACGATCCCGCCTCGCGAGATTCGAACCCAGGACCAATCAGCCTGTTGTGAGATAATAACTCACTGAAAACATTGGTGGATGGTTGCACAGTTTCGTAGATTGGTCGAAGTTGGACAATAAAGCCGTTCGATGCCGGCTCAGTGGTCTAGAAGTTAAGCGCTCGCTCGCTTCATTTAACTAATAATTTCAACTATAAAATTGAATTTATTAGTTATTTGTAGTTTAATATTCCTCCAGTACAAATGAATGCGTTTGTTCTAGAGCAATAGGGTTGTTGGAACTGTCAGCTAATTTAATACTGGTTAGGAGATTTCCGGGATGTTATATGAAGGATAATAATATTAGAAAACAGAGGGTCGAAGAAATGAATGCCAGGGTGGGTAGGTGAATAATTTACACAGACAAAATTAACAAACAAAAGTCGGAGAATAACAGTTCTATGGAGGCGAAGAAGGGAGAAATGAGGACAAGTTGACCAGTGACAATACAAGTGATAGTAATGAGTGAAATAATAACAACACGGGAGATACAAGTCAGTTGATATTGTTCCAGACAAAGAAAGAAGAGCCACGTATGAGTACATGGTTCTCGGGCATCCTCTTATAGACGCAAAAACTATTTTATTAATTGTGCTTAAAAAGGAGGAAGTCGTTGTGCTTTCTTCAGTTGACAAGAGGAGAATGACAGACGAATAGGTTGAAGGAGGATTTCACTAAATAAACTTATCCATTTATCTATATTGGTGAAGTCGTGTTTACTAGATCAAAACAACCCGTCTAATTCAAATGTTACAAAATTATGACCAGTTCAACAGTTTTTTCAGTATGAAGTCCATAGTGCTGGGGGTGAGTAGTAAAGCGTTATATGACAAGAAGGAGCGATAGGTGAGTCCCACAGCGTTACTAGACTAGAAACTTACAGAGCTTGGCTGGCGCCAACAACTCATTTTCTGGATGGGAGATATAAAATGTCTCTCGTGTATCGACACAGATTTCGGTTGTCACATCGTAACAAGTCACTGCTGACAGCTATTAACCATTATTTGGTTACTATTGAGAGATACTTTACGTCTACTACTTTTCTAACAAGAAGTAAATATACTGCTCAAAAGCACTTATCACAAGAGATGAGAACCATTTACTCAACAAAAGTTGAATGCACTCATCAGCAAAATATTTTTTATCCCGGATTTCATTGACCTCAAAACTTAGGTTGAAGACCATTTTAATCTACTGTTTTCTCCACCACTTGCGTCAAGTATCGTCAGTTTAGTATGCAATGTCATCTACTGGACATTTCTTGTGAATTGCTTTAACGACCTCAGTGAATCATTTATTAGTCAAAATATCATGATCACCAGGCTATATAGCTCATTCAAACAACTATCCCATTGTTCAGCTCAATTGTATATGAAATCATTTGACTAGACTATTAAATCGCAGACTAGTGACATTGCCTAAGCCGCATCTCTGTCAGATTTCGCTTAAAGATGTAAACGAAGTATTGTTACTCAGGTGCTAGGTACTTATTCGTTGTTAAAATTGGTCAAAGCATTGGTCGTTCGCGTTCTCCAAGCTTCCAAACTTTAAAACATCAACACGGTGCCTATATCAATGCGCGATTCAAGGAACATCTAGTGGGGATCTGTTGAGCTATTTGATATTACTAAACGAATAGTATGAAGGAAAAAGCATTGTAGTCGTCCAATAGTTGTGCTACTGAACACGACTGAAAACAGTTGTAACGAGAATACCTTGATGTTAAAAAGTTAAAGTGTAACCGAACATTATATCAACTGTTCACAATGCAAATTGTCGGAACAGCTGGTTTCTGAAAAGGTCGGTTTGTCGATAAATGCTCCTTTATTTAATGACAAATTATTCCACGCTGTACAACATGACAGCTACGAATAATAATAATAATAATATATTCTGAAGATAATATTTACAGAATTCACACCAGTTTACAGGCATGATCAGATTGTTATAAAAATCAACATTTAATGTAGAGAACAAACATGAAATATAAGAAAGTTTTATGTTTGCTGGTTTAGTAATTGATAAATAGTTTAAATATGGCATATGTCACGGCAAGCCAATGCAACACCAGGGAACTTGTCATTTTTTTTATTAAGTGGATAGCCTTATGATTGATCAACATTGTTCTGTAAGGTTATTACCAGTGCCAGAGCGAGTTATTATTAATTATCTACAACTAGAGAAAGTAAGATTAAAGCAAAGAGCACGGAACAACAAAACAATGATGGCAAGTAAGAGGTTAGACATTTAAAGTTCCTATAATCTCACTTGTGGAGTAAGATACACTTGCAGGCGCTAGAGCATTTAATGCATTTTCAGAGGAGCAAAAAGCATTAATTGAGCGAACAAACAATGGGAGAGAGTTTAACATACGGATAGTTTGGGGTAAATTATTCCAGAGCCTAGAAAATAACGCATGAAGCTACAGCTCGTCATTCAACGGGATCGCATTGTGGTCAGGTGAGGACCATTCATCAGTAAGCTAACTTCCAAGTCATAACCGCTTACATAGCATATTGGAGAAGATTGTTTGTTTTGTTTTTCCGATTTCTAGAATAAGGAAAACCGAGAAAGCGAACGATTAGATGTAAAACACAGAAATCTAGATAAAAGAAAAGCTTATAAAATGTCCTGCTGAGTGTAGTTGGTTAATGGTTTTGTAAACATTACATTGAGACTAGAGAGCATCATTTAAAGCCGGTCATCAGATACCATCGAAGTTTCGTTGTGGATTGCATCCCAGTTATAAAGATTGTGTCGTTCGGTTGTTTAACGGGAACGTCTACACAGAAAGTTTTTTCTTAGTAGGCGGATTTTAACCGGCCTATGGTACAGTGATTAGGTTTGTGATGGAAAACCTTTTATATCCCTTCGCATGGAGCATATTGTGTCATGACGTACGAAAACGCATATACCAAGCCTTAAGGGGGACTGTGACCGAGTGGAACCACGTTTAACTGAACGTTTACTGTTTGTAAACATTTTTGTGTAAGAGTTTAGATCCATCCTCATCGGAGCAGATGGAAGATCCACGAATCCTTTTTGGAGCCGGAATGTCGTTTCGTAAAGGAGTTGTGCTGTAGTGTATCGAAAGTCGGCATTGCAGATATCAAGTAACACGAGTGGAAGTGAGTCAGTTCACTGCGAGGGTTGAGCTCCAAGCTGCCAGTGGAATCGTTCGCCTAATTTCGAATGATCAATTAATTCGGCTTATAGTTTTTTGTAACTTCCAGCTGGCGCAATGTATTTTCCAGTTTTTCAAAATTATACTACAGTTTTACTGTCCAATCGTTCTGGTAGAATCCATAGTCTATAAGTCTGGTTACATGTGTCAGTTAGGAATTAAGGTCTAATTGAAGTCCAAATCTGTGAATTGGGTGTGACTTTTTAAAGCATATCCAGTCAATTTATAAAAACAATTCCTATTTTCTTATATTATTCCACCAACTGTAATTTCAAAGACAGATGGTGAATGGATACCACAAATGCAATTCTTATGAAGTGAAAATTCCCATTCTAAAGGTTCTCAACGAGTATCTGAAGTATAGCACAAGGCTCAGTGAAGCGAAAACAAATGTTTATTTCATAAAGCAGTGCATCGAAACCAACTTGTATCCAAAATTGTATTGGAAATCAATACGTCGCTCTAGAGTTGGACCAAATGGAAGGACTCTCAAATGCTATGCGCCTAATTGAAAACAATTCTTATGATTTGTAAACTTTGAGATAAATAATACTATGTAATATGAGGCTTATTAAGAAGTGTTCCCTTGATGGATGGTGAATATCAATAGATATTATAGTGGTAAATTCATTGTTCCATAGCTTTGCTGCTACACACGCAAACATGCATGTTTTTATTCGGACTGGCAAAATATATTCAACTTACGTTATTCATTAGCACTTTGAAAACAAGATTTTCACCGCTTTTGACAAAGAACTCTGAACAGAGGCTCACCACTTAGCTGCAGCACTGAACAATGAGGAAAATTAAGTATAATCTGATGTGTACAACGCTGTTATTTTCATTATCTTGAGTGCACGATGAGGATAAATGTTATTATGTTGTTAAATATGATCAAATGTTCTCTTTTTTGAATTTGAAACCGAAATTAGTTCGCTTACTTCGTTGACTAAATACACAGGTAATCATGTTTGGTCGCTTTAAAATCACAAAAAGCTCACAACATTGCATCGAGGTCTAATTAGTTGAAATAATCCAAAATATTCAGCTCAAAGATGTACAGGAATCTAGAACCTCCCTTGCTGAAATTTCCGATTCTAATAAGCGTGGAGTCACATGATATGTCTCCGGTGCAATGTAATTGATTTTGGAAAAAAGTTATGCATATGGTATGTCTGATAGAGAACACGTAATGGTGGATTACGTCATCGGAGGGATTTAAATTCTATATATGTAATCCATGTGTTATATTCCGTGGAGACTTATGAATGGTAACTTTGAGAACTATTTATGGACCAATATGATATGTATATTTCCTATTGTATAATTGTTAAGTAACTAAACTATTCATCTTCGTGTCCCTCTTATTATAAGCTTTATTTTTACTTACAGACTATTATTATACGATTTATCATTCTTGAGTTATCCCCAGTCCATTTATTACTGTTCCCCTTATTCTCAGCCACATTTAGCCAAATCTTGCACAAATGTTATTTTCTATTTTATGGTACGATGTGGTCAGTTAGTTTGGTATATAAACCCATTATGTTTGAGAATAATGATTTTATATTGCAGAGGCTGTAAATGGTGTTCTGAACTTAACTGGCTGGGCTAGGCAGATAGCAGTACTGATAAGTACTCAAGACTGCTCGTACAGTTTTTCGTGTATCATTGCTCTGATCGATAATTCACTCCTCTCTAATTGGCGGGAATTATCACGTTCATATATCAAACAGGGTACGCACTCAGGCAATCGATATAACACTATGCTTTTTATTTGTGGCCTACTACTTGTAAACCACTTCATCAAATTAAATAACGTATAGCGCTTTGTGATCATTTAAATAATATTTTTTCTAAACTTTCAAACGAGCGTGAGTTGAAGCCAAACAAATGTTTTTCTACAATTTATTTATTCATTTACCAAGATTTATTGTCTTCGACCACATAGTTGAAGAAGATTCAGATCGATAACCATTATTCAAAATAGCTTCTTATAATATAATATAATATGATGAATCACTTTGGATCTTAAAATTGAGAAACATCTGTCAAGTAATCTTCATATGAAAGTATGAGTAATTCGATTAATATGCGGCTTTCATAAACAAGAGAGTTGTTACATCTGTTCTGTGAAATGGATTAATATAAACAATGACAATTTGTGTCCATCACCTAGCCACCTATTCATTTCTACGGAATAGCGAATCGACTTTCTTTGTAAATTCATCAGTGACTTCTCCTTCAGCAGGAATCCACCGTCGTTTTTGAGTGTAAATTATTTGCATTGGTGGTATATTCACGAATCCTAAAAAAGCACTCAAACATAAACTGTAGATAAGTATCGGCCTTATAACATATTAACAGTGGATCCTGTACAATGGAATTATATTCAAACACCCATTAGTCCCATGCATTTGTGATCAGCATCTCTCCAGCCCTTAAAATATGTAGATACCACAAGTATTCGGAGTTTGAATATGTCTTTACACGTAACGTCTATGTTATCAAGGTATGCCAACTCAGTGAAATCGGAAGTCAGAAATGAAGTGGTTCGAAGATACATTTGAAAGGCACAATATACATATATGCCAATAACAGACTGAACAATTACAGAATTAAACACCGATAGGAAGACTCAAAAAACCAAAACAAAGTACTTCTTTATGTCTGCTTGTAGACAATTTTCATCAAAGTATATCATACATTGATACTAAATCACATAATTTTTTTTCTTGAAGTCTTCAGGTCTATTCAGTCGATCACAGTGAAAAATGCTCTTCATTTGTATCCATATGATGTTGAACATCCGATTGTTACGTCATGTAACTTTGAAATGAATATGAAGGCTTCTCATAACGAAGAGTTATATGTAGGTAACAACTCGTAGAATGCCATTATTTACATGTATTCTTAATATGTACTAATACTGAGATTGATGTTATCTAGTGTGACTAGGATTAACGATTGAACGTTCAGAATCTCTCGTTTGTAATGTTTGAGACGAACATTTTGTAACAACTTCTATAGTTTGGTAAATGTGAAGTTTCCGTATCAACAATGCTTTCTACTAATCAATGAACACACATTTGGTCATTTTTCCCCATGGACATTAGTCGGTTGCATTTTACACTGATTTGGTTTCCGCTTTTGATTGGTCTAAGTGTCAATAATTGTGTAAAAATTGACAACACTTCCCTTTCTGAATACACTATTGTTATTGTGTGAAGACAGTATTAACATTAATTCTCGAGATATATTGACATAATCAATATCGAATTTGAATTAGCCATGTTGTGATCACAGTGAGACATCATTCTTGAGAATGATTGTTGATTGACAGAAAATTTACTTTACTCATGTTGTCATATTATCCAGTGAAGACGAGACAACTCAGTTTTCGACTGAACAAAATTAGATAGTGAATGAGTTTCACAGAAGTTTAGTTGGTTTTATATGGTCGGTTACAAAATTAATTAATGACAACATTATTTTCAAATAAAAATACTTACTACTGACAAGTAGGCAGGAAAATCAGTGAAGAATGGGAACGCTGTATTAACTAATAATAATTAAATAACTTACTGTGTGAATGCATCTTGCTATATTTTACAATTACACATCCATATTTTTTAATATTGGATACGTGTCACACACGATAGGAAAAAATTCAGTTTCATACCTAATTCACATTCCGATTGATGAAGCTATTACTCGTCATATCACAATTATTTCCTGAAAAATGTCCTCAGCTGAACGATCTTTTATTATCTTCCGGGTTTTCAACAATGGTCTAAGATTGATCGGTTCATGATCTCAAACAAAACCTTTATTATCTGTTTGATATTTGAAAGTGAAAGCAAAATATGATTGATCACCGAGCGTGGACAAACAGTTACTTGCCTACTGATTACTAAATATGTGATTTCCTTTCCTACCATTGATTTCTACTCCAGACTCACTGAGGGTCACTGCTTGTAGTTGTGTTGAATAAAGTACCACCAGGTGTTAATCTGGTTTTCTATTCTAGGTCGTGAATCCTGGATCTGATACAACATGACTAGTCTCATTATCGTATTACGTATAACCGTAATAGACCTGATAGAGAGAAAAGAATATATTAAATCGTCCAATAAAAATTAAAGTTTCTCAGGTACCAATATCAAATATATATATATATAGTAATATAGTGGGAGTTACGATGAGGTCTGTATTGTATATTTTAGGCATAATGATGTATTGTATATTTTAGGCATAATGATGGCAAGTCGTTTAATATTGTGTTCTTCGAAGATCATCTTACGTGGTACTTATACATGAAACTAATGTAATTATTGATATATGAACATTAGCCATTGTTCACCAACACAGTGGCATCGTCGTAACCAAAATAGCATTTCGAGTAGGATGGTTGAAATGGTGTAGCTAGTTAAACATGACTTCGATTAGAAATCATGATCAAGTATCAAGCCAAATAATACTGATTCTGGATAAATAAACACAACGTGCTTACATTCATTCACGCAAATGGTTGTTTATGTATGTAATTGAAATCATATTGAGGATTCATATTTGTACTATGACTTCATCCTAATCGAGCTACCTCTCCAGTTGTGTCAACAAACTATTTAGTCAAGTGAATTATAATGAAAATAAATATGGATTCTAACATACCAAATTCCCAAAGTGTCAACAATAATGTATTAATAATGTCTAACGATTGAACTGAGATTAATCTATACAGGGATATAACAGTTAGACCACCATCGGAATACTGGAAGCACTGGACGGCCGTTTCGTTCTAGCATGGGACTCCACAGGAGCTCCATCCAATGCTTCCAGGTTTCCAATGGTTGTCTAACATTCATCGATTCATGATCTCAAACAGAAAAAATATAGAACAATATCCACAACCTCTAATTGATAATAATATTCCGTCCATTTTATAACTAGAAGTCTCAATTTACTTATTAGTAATATATTTGAATATTATCAGTAGTCTACTCAGACTTTTGTTTCAATCACATGATTAATTATTCCGCACTACTGTATCGAAAGTTGGCCTTTTACGAATACACCATCTCTCAATTTATCTTTTCATTGTCACCACAAAACGAATAGACGATGCAGATTCTTGATTTAAACTTGTTATCAGGAGGTACTATTATGTCGATCTACTCGTCACTCCAGAGTAACAAATTGTTGACATTCTATTTATGAATAGTTTGAAGAACACCAGATACCAATATTATTATTTGTAGAGTGGAGTAAATAAAAATACTGATATGGAGGTTGTGAACGAATAATAAACTCACTATTAGAATGCAATAAATATATTCTAGAGAAATATCGTTAATGTTACAATGAGAATGAGACGTTTCGAAATAAATAATGAACGACATTTGAGTCAATGATCATTTATCAAGAAGTCCAGACTTTCATGTCATATATCAATGAATTGTGGTGTCCATTTAAACATTAGAAATTTGAAATTCAGAGAAGGGGCCTCCTTACTTGGAACCAGTAAATCTACTCACTTAGAAATTATATTTTGAAGTATACCAACTCATAAATAACTGTCACATTTACTAGTCGAGTGTTCAGTTTATCCATTTTTGACCTCATAGAGAATCTGAGAACATATAACACGAAGAAGTGAGCACACAAATATCACCTGGTCTACACTACCTCATGACAAGGACGTTGGATAAATTTGTACTTGGTAGTCACTGCATTGTTCACAATTTTCACAATCTAAAAACTCAGTGCATAACATTTCAACGTTGAACAGTTTAGCTACGTGTGCTACATTTGGCTAGTATATATCCTCTGGGTTATTGGATCAGACGTGGAGAAAAACTTAAGGAACTTACACGATTTAATGAAAGTTTAATTGTGTTGTCACCCAATGTAGTGTCAAAAAAACTTGAGTGGACTTGCCAGCTGTGCACAAGAGATTAATACTTGTGGATTATTCTAACAATAAATGCAAATGATCTTGTTTTCACCAACTGCTGTCACCGATTATATCAATTGTATAGTTGATATGACAAACTGTCAATTAATACATAGGCTTAAAACGGGAATGTGTCCATAAAATCTACTCATTAAACACTCTCAATTATATATAAGTATTTTCAACAAGTTGGGATACTACCTTCTGGAAACTATGTTGCTTAAATGTCTTTGTTTTTTACTTTCCATTTGCGTTATATTACATGTCAGCAGTAAAAGGTCACGTAAGTACACTAGTTTGAATAAGGTATATTTCAAATTGAATTACTTACAAATGAATAGACTTTAGTATGATCGTTTGACTAGCGTTTATTTCTCTGAAGTTCCGTATATTCATTGATGTATGGAATGATTATTATTATTATTTTGGATAATCCCACACTTCAAGCCATAGGAACATGGTGAAGCCTAGTAGGCCCTTCTGGAGAAGAGTGTTACATCGAAGGATGGCACAACTACCGGGTCGCAACAGTTGTTTCTGCATTGCGTACGCAGAATCATTACATAACACTTTCATTTTGTTTTCTTGAGGGGCAGACTCATTTATTCCACCATTTTTGAACCCTCAATAATTATGCAATGACTCTTTGTAGTATTTGTAATCATTTTGTGGGTATCGGTAGAGTGGTTGATTAGGCAGATCTTCACCACCCGTTTTATCTCTCACGTTAGTACATGTGATAAATGCCATGATCCAGGAGGCACGACGAGGACGTGTCAGTCGGATTCTGGATAATCACTTATTTTAAATTGAATTTCACAGTTATTGTGTAGCTCAATTCTGATTTATATAACTACTTTTCTACTCATAGTAAATAGTTTAAAGAAATTCGTTTGTGTGCTTCATGAATGATATGAATCAATAAGTTTGGAATTAAACCCGGGTCAAAAATACAACGCTTCACAACAACCACAACAACAAAGAGATCCCATACTTCATTGTCTGAGGTAAAACACTTTCGTATAAGTATAGTGATACAGTGAAAATAACCTAAATTGATTTGAAGTTGTAAACACGTAAATATTGGTACAAAGAAGCACCAGATACATATGCGCCATACAAATCTCATTCGATTTGCTTGAGGGCTGTGATACTGCCCAGGTGCCCGAACTGAAGCAGGTGGATTTCTTAGGGGCCCACACCCGGAGCCTTTGACAGAAAGATCTGATCCACAAGGCAGTGGAGCATCGTGAGGAGATGCAGTCCCATGGTAGCCGGTGATCAACGATTGATTGTAATCGATTGCTTATAAATCCGGTACCTCAATCGACAACTATTCGATCGCCAACTTATGCATTTAAAATGAACAAATTAGTCGTATGTAATATCACTTTAAAGCAAAATATTTAACAGACATAACAAGTAGAAATATGTACCGGATTATGTCTGTCAATTAAGTTCATACGAATTTCAATGTCAAATATATTTATAACAAAGAACATCTTGGAAACAGTCTTTTATTTCATAACCTTGACAACAAAATGTTTGAATAACCTTATATAATATAATAGATACGATAATCTTGATGTCACATATTTACACGAAGTCCAAACATACATTACATTTAGATTCTAAATTTTAACGATATACTTGTATAGTATTGTCAGGTAACATTGTATGCAAGTTGCCTTGTTAAGAGTATTTATGTCTGTGAAGTTCTATGTGTGTCATACATTTCAGTCACCCCATCGGAAATTTGCGCTCTGCCAATGAAGAAAGGATACTGTCTTCAAAACAAACCACGCTTCTATTACAATCCAGCTGAAAACAAATGTCTACCATTCAGTTTTAGCGGATGTGGTGGAAACGAAAATAGATTTCATACAATGGAAAAATGTGAGAGTTTTTGTAAGAAAACAATAGTGGGAACCGAAAATAAAAAGCCAAGTACAACGCCAGCGGGTCAAAGAACTAATGAGCCAACTACAAGAATCATCTACATAACAAAGTCATCACGAAGAAAGTAGTTTGCTTTTGTCCATCTTAAAATTCCAAATATCATTATTTCAAATACTGTGTACACTGAATACAATAAATTGTTCCCAAATTTAAAACTGTGCAGTGAATTTCATCATGGACTGCTCATACTTCCACCAGATTAACTACTATTACGTAATGTATTCTATGAGCAATTCAGTACTCGAAAATGTTGTTGCTTCTTAATATACAGTTTAGTTATGTATTATATTTTTCGTCGTAATTAAGATTTCCGTAACAAATGTTCGTTCGAACAATTCATGAACCATATCTTTTCAGACCAGGGACACATCATCTATTTATTGTTTCCTACATTTCGCAATAATCAGATCATGTATGTGAATCGGTATCCGTGCTGAAATTATTTTTAGACTAGTTAGTATTACCACTATGATTGTATTGTCCTCAATCTGTAGCAAGCCCATTCAACTATTGTATTTTTTTGTGTGCTCTCTGTAATCCTAACATTTAACCCACTGTAAACTTATGTGTGAGTCTGATTGAGCGCATGTCTGCACATCAACCTTAATTTGTTCTCTCATTGGTTGTAAACAAAGACAATCAATAATTTATCCACAATCCATTAACACTCAAAAATATATATGGATTTTTAACACTCACACACACACACACACACACTTGTTTTCCCATTGTGCTTGCTATCTGTACGCTTGTGGATTTTTTACCGAGCTTCAACAATAAACTATCTCTACAACTGGTGTTCAGGCTTTTGAATAATCTCGAGTAAACCCGTAATTCTACTAGGAGATTTAGCCTGCAGTAAATAATCAGTTAGCGGGATATTATTTATTTAGTGGAGTCAGATATAGAGGAATTAATCCTCTACAAATCCACCTTTTATACGTGGATCGATTATAAATCTATGGAGTTCAGTTTTCAGCTTACATACTCGAAGAATCTCATGGGAACTGACTGGGCAAGATCATTTTTACTACTCATTCACAATCTAAGACAGCATGCTACAATTTAGTGAGTCTATGTCGTGCCGTATACACGGACGTGTTACCGCTATCCTCACCAATCTTCATTGTACAAAGACTACTTTATTCAAATCTGTTATGTAATAAGCAAAACATCATCACTCTTCATCCCTTATTGAGTGATTATCATTCATAGTCACTGTGTACGTAGGTATAGTATTTATCTTGTCTGTGTGTAAAATGTCTACAAAATTTAGTGTAGACCATGGAATAGTGAGGTTGCTGAGTAGGAAGATATAGAGGTGATGGATACCAAAAGTGTTTTCCAACATTGTACGCGTTTGAAGTGTAGATTATGTTGTTTTCGAAATAACAAAACGGAATGCACGATGTTTACTTTTGTGGAGTGATATGTGGTTGGACTCAGTGGTCAAAATTAAACTCTCACTCACTGGACTCAGAGAATTTACCCTTGAGAAAACTGTTCTGATCATATATATAATGAAAATATAATCCATGTGTATTTAGTAAAGATGTAGTTTACCTATCGCTATTTTGCAAACTGCACAAAACTATTGAATGGTAAAACAAAGTTAATCCACAGCTTAACGCCACGAGAATCATAATGCATTTGCACTTAAGTGCCGAAAAACTGGCTCAAAGATGTTTTGACTCGGAAATTTATGTACCATTGAAGGTATGATAACTTATCAATTCAAGCCGGATACAATAATCAAATAAAAATAAGCCAAACGCACACAATGAACTAGTTCGAGTAGATATTTGACTGGCTACTCGGTCTACATATCTAGGATTATAACGAAATTAGCTCATTCCTTTGAAAATGTCACTCATTTACGGTATTCTTTGCTACATCCAACAAATAGATGTTTCAGCAAATGTTAACAAGAATGTTGTACATTCTAACACAATTAACAGACGTTATAATGTTAACGATACCATTACCAATGGAAACACGAGTTCTTTATCAAATCAAGAGTAAATTTTCTGTCAATCAACAATCATTCTCAAGAATGATGTCTCACTGTGATCACAACATGGCTAATTCAAATTCGATATTGATTATGTCAATATATCTCGAGAATTAATGTTAATACTGTCTTCACACAATAACAATAGTGTATTCAGAAAGGGAAGTGTTGTCAATTTTTACACAATTATTGACACTTAGACCAATCAAAAGCGGAAACCAAATCAGCGTAAAATGCAACCGACTAATGTCCATGGGGAAAAATGACCAAATGTGTGTTCATTGATTAGTAGAAAGCATTGTTGATACGGAAACTTCACATTTACCAAACTATAGAAGTTGTTACAAAATGTTCGTCTCAAACATTACAAACGAGAGATTCTGAACGTTCAATCGTTAATCCTAGTCACACTAGATAACATCAATCTCAGTATTAGTACATATTAAGAATACATGTAAATAATGGCATTCTACGAGTTGTTACCTACATATAACTCTTCGTTATGAGAAGCTTTTATATCCATTTGAAAGATAGATGACGTACCAATCGGATTCTTAACATCGTATGGATACAAATGAAGAGCATTTTTCACTGTGATCGACTGAATAGACCACAAGAGCCAATCATTCTTTTCTTCCTATTTCCACACTAAGTCCATTCTAACAATGAACCGTATCAATATATTGTTTCATAGATATTCAGAACTAGAGGGTTATATACAATATATTCTACTGAAAATGAGAATTCTAGCAGCTAATATTCAGAGGTGAATTCCTATTATCACAACTCAGACATTAGGAAAACCGTTTAGACATAAAAATAGGTTTAGATTTCGCATCATTTTCCAATGTGACTTAATTCAACGGTATAAACCATGAAGGTGTGAGAGCAGATGTTTGCAGTTTATAATGAAGCGGAATAACTTTGAGAAATGTTAACACTCCCGTGAATTTAGATTCACTGACAAGATGCCTACTATACAGTCACTATGAGAAATTAGAAAAACTATAGAAAACAAATTATGTGATTCAATATCATGTTGTGATATACTTTGATGAAAATTCTCTACAAACAAACAAACATAAAGAAGTTATTTGTTTTGAATTTTTGTATCTCCCCATTGGTGTTCAACTCTGTAATTGTTCAGTCTGTCATTGGCATATATGTATCTTGCGCAGATCGCCTCGATATGGTCAATAGTCTGGGCTCAGTAGGTAAGTGCATAACGTGGTGGCATTTAAAAAGAATGATGCTGAGTTGAACTGCTGGAGTGAACACTGACTCTGGGATGTAAGTAGCATATCTAGATGAAAAGTCCCGAATAGGACGAAACGCACGTCTTGGATTCTACTACTGGCCACCATCTATCTCTGCCTAAAATTCAAAGAATATTCAGAGAAAATTGTCTCATTTAATTCAGAGGGAAATAGAATACACTGACCAGTTGAGTTATTCCTCACACGTAATCACCATAAAATACTGTGAAGAAAAGAGTAAACATACGTGTCAACACAAATTTCTGAATTCATAAATAACTGTTACACTAATTAAGAAAAAGGATAGACCTATCTGTTAGATAATATGCATGATATATACTGTTGAACAAACTTATACATCAATTTTCCCTGTATGAGTTATCTTAAACAAGGATGGATTATTTTCCAGACTCATGTTTTCGTCCAATTGTTAACCATGATTATAATGACTGTTAACACTATTCAAGATTCACTTTCTTCACTTAATACCGGCTAAGAATGTGCATTATAAGACTGAAATGAGTCTTCAAAAGAATGTGACCTCTGACTTTATGTGAACAATTGAGCGCATGTAAATTGTGATATATATGAATTAATATAACTTTGGATAAATATGTATTTCGCGAGCAGTCGGTATATTAAACTATATAGGATACGACAGTTGAAGTTGATTTCTTGATAGATATTGCCGCATAATTGAGGTTTAATTTAAAATTCTCAAGGTCTGATGAGATTGATGATGTTGAAAATAAAACGAAGTGTAATCAGACAGTACGGAAAACAACGAGCCACTGAGGAGTATTAAGGTCAATAAGTATAAGGATGGAGAGTGTCATACCATAAGAATAAACAATAAAGTTAAAATGAGATTGGTCAGATTTCCTTTGTTAACTCGATTCCGGCTTTGCTGCATTTATGGAGAAAGCTCCAACGATATTAAGAAAACGAAAACCCAGTGGATTTGGCAAGTTTCTATTTGTCCAGAAGATGATTACGAAGGCTTGGTCTAGTTTAATATGATGATCCATGGTAGCAGGGTGCTTTGACTATGCGACTTCTTATCGATTTACTACGGTATGATTTCAAAAAAGGACTAATATTTCTATTGGATTCTCTTAGTTGGAGAGCTTATAAAACAAAGTAAATACCTAAATTCACTTAGGCAGGTGACGAATGAACATAGAAATGATGTGATATAGGAGCTTTAGAACTAGATTACTGCTAGATATTGATCTTCTTGGTAGTGTACACCTCATACTTACTACATCGGATTGTCTTTTCATGAGTTAAAGATTCTTAATTTTAGGATGGGTGAGAGTTTATTATATTTTAAATCGATGTTAAATCGAAGGGTTTTCAGTATTACTGCGGTAACTGGAATTCTGAACATTTGAGCTCTGTTTTATTTTCAAAAAATCACAGTAGAAAAAGAAACATTAGTGGCACTTGTTGTTGTACATTACGTCAGGAATTAGAAGCAGATATGTGAAGGATGAATATCAACTGAGAAGAACTGGAAAGGATTGCCCCAGACAGAGTTGAGTGAAAAATGCTGGTGGGCAGCACTTGCGCCTCCACGAGGGATAACATACGTAAGTAAGTAAGTCAGTAGGTATAAGTAAAAGTAATGATTTCATTCGTATCAAACTGCTATTGAACATAAATTCCTTTTGCAAATTTATAAGTATGTTACTTTACCTAAGAAAAACCGGCACAAGATAATATAAAAATATATAACTGTGAATAGATCTTACCGAAACTACCACATTGATTAGCTGTTGTTTGTTTAAAATAGAGGTGATTGTGAAAACTATTTTTAAAAGAGATTTTGAATTCACTCCAAACATTCAGGCAAAAATGTATGATCTGATCCCATAATCCGAATTCATCTGATATCCTCATTCTCAAAATGCTAAGCAATACATTTCAAACAACTTTCAAAATCAGAAGGGGTTTTGTGGAGATTTCAGTATTTTCATGGTTGAAATCATGAGTCAATTGAAGCTAGACCGCCACGAGATATCAACTCACTGAGGACAATTGGTGGACGGTTGCTCAAACATCGTGGATTGGTTGAAGTTAGACATTCACACCGTTGGATGCCGGCTCAGTGGTCTATCGATTAAATGCTCTGGCGTTAGACTGGTAGGTCCTAGGTTCGAATCTCGCGAGTGCGGGATCGTGGATGCGCACTGCTGAGGGGTCCCATAATAGGACGAAACGGCCGTCCAGTGCTTCCAGGTTTTCCATGTTGGTCTAGCTTCAATTGACTCATGATTTCAACTATGAAAACTTTCAAAATATCAAATATAATTTTAAGAATGCTAGATTTTCACTACATTTGATTAGCCAATGCTCTAGACAAAAGAGAATTCACACTAATTATTCTTGTAGAACGAAGCATAAATGAGTTAGACTGTTGTTTTTATCTGGGAAAAAGAAACTTATCGCGTACTTTACTCACAGAAAGCCGACGAGAAATTCCTGTAACAATGTAGTAAGACAAACCTAGGTTACATACTCTATATGTAATATTATTAAACTAATTAAACCGTTCAGTTACCTTCTAGCACTAACATTCTGTCATCTCTTCCAAATACAGATGGTGTACTGAATTCATAGTGTTCACACATTCCTAACATTTAAAAATCCACATATGATTCCATCGATGTAAGGACGATATTTCACTGCTATTACATATGGATCAGATCATCTATAATATTATTCTTAATCGACAGTACCAGACTGTTGTCAAATGAACACACATTTGGTCATTTTTCCCCATGGACATTAGTCGGTTGCATTTTACGCTGATTTGGTTTCCGCTTTTGATTGGTCTAAGTGTCAATAATTGTGTAAAAATTGACAACACTTCCCTTTCTGAATACACTATTGTTATTGTGTGAAGACAGTATTAACATTAATTCTCGAGATATATTGACATAATCAATATCGAATTTGAATTAGCCATGTTGTGATCACAGTGAGACATCATTCTTGAGAATGATTGTTGATTGACAGAAAATTTACTCTTGATTTGATAAAGAACTCGTGTTTCCATTGGTAATGGTATCGTTAACATTATAACGTCTGTTAATTGTGTTAGAATGTACAACATTCTTGTTAACATTTGCTGAAACATCTATTTGTTGGATGTAGCAAAGAATACCGTAAATGAGTGACATTTTCAAAGGAATGAGCTAATTTCGTTATAATCCTAGATATGTAGACCGAGTAGCCAGTCAAATATCTACTCGAACTAGTTCATTGTGTGCGTTTGGCTTATTTTTATTTGATTATTGTATCCGGCTTGAATTGATAAGTTATCATACCTTCAATGGTACATAAATTTCCGAGTCAAAACATCTTTGAGCCAGTTTTTCGGCACTTAAGTGCAAATGCATTATGATTCTCGTGGCGTTAAGCTGTGGATTAACTTTGTTTTACCATTCAATAGTTTTGTGCAGTTTGCAAAATAGCGATAGGTAAACTACATCTTTACTAAATACACATGGATTATATTTTCATTATATATATGATCAGAACAGTTTTCTCAAGGGTAAATTCTCTGAGTCCAGTGAGTGAGAGTTTAATTTTGACCACTGAGTCCAACCACATATCACTCCACAAAAGTAAACATCGTGCATTCCGTTTTGTTATTTCGAAAACAACATAATCTACACTTCAAACGCGTACAATGTTGGAAAACACTTTTGGTATCCATCACCTCTATATCTTCCTACTCAGCAACCTCACTATTCCATGGTCTACACTAAATTTTGTAGACATTTTACACACAGACAAGATAAATACTATACCTACGTACACAGTGACTATGAATGATAATCACTCAATAAGGGATGAAGAGTGATGATGTTTTGCTTATTACATAACAGATTTGAATAAAGTAGTCTTTGTACAATGAAGATTGGTGAGGATAGCGGTAACACGTCCGTGTATACGGCACGACATAGACTCACTAAATTGTAGCATGCTGTCTTAGATTGTGAATGAGTAGTAAAAATGATCTTGCCCAGTCAGTTCCCATGAGATTCTTCGAGTATGTAAGCTGAAAACTGAACTCCATAGATTTATAATCGATCCACGTATAAAAGGTGGATTTGTAGAGGATTAATTCCTCTATATCTGACTCCACTAAATAAATAATATCCCGCTAACTGATTATTTACTGCAGGCTAAATCTCCTAGTAGAATTACGGGTTTACTCGAGATTATTCAAAAGCCTGAACACCAGTTGTAGAGATAGTTTATTGTTGAAGCTCGGTAAAAAATCCACAAGCGTACAGATAGCAAGCACAATGGGAAAACAAGTGTGTGTGTGTGTGTGTGTGAGTGTTAAAAATCCATATATATTTTTGAGTGTTAATGGATTGTGGATAAATTATTGATTGTCTTTGTTTACAACCAATGAGAGAACAAATTAAGGTTGATGTGCAGACATGCGCTCAATCAGACTCACACATAAGTTTACAGTGGGTTAAATGTTAGGATTACAGAGAGCACACAAAAAAATACAATAGTTGAATGGGCTTGCTACAGATTGAGGACAATACAATCATAGTGGTAATACTAACTAGTCTAAAAATAATTTCAGCACGGATACCGATTCACATACATGATCTGATTATTGCGAAATGTAGGAAACAATAAATAGATGATGTGTCCCTGGTCTGAAAAGATATGGTTCATGAATTGTTCGAACGAACATTTGTTACGGAAATCTTAATTACGACGAAAAATATAATACATAACTA
>NC_031496.1:6945864-6955281 GCF_000237925.1 Schistosoma mansoni
ATATAGTTGAGATCATGAGTCAGTGAAAGCTAGACCACCATGGAAAGCCTGGAAGCACTGGACGGCTGTTTCGTCCTATGCTAAGACTCCTCAGCAGTGCGCATCCACGATCTCCAAATGCCCTGGTACGGCCGAGAGTGGGGAGAGTCCGCTCTTCCTCTCGAAATGCTCTCACATGGCCACGCGTATATAGCCCCTGCCAGGGAAGTCCTACTCACTGCCTTCTCGTGGCAGGGGTAAAAGACTGTTTCCAAGATGTTCTTTGTTATAAATATATTTGACATTGAAATTCGTATGAACTTAATTGACAGACATAATCCGGTACATATTTCTACTTGTTATGTCTGTTAAATATTTTGCTTTAAAGTGATATTACATACGACTAATTTGTTCATTTTAAATGCATAAGTTGGCGATCGAATAGTTGTCGATTGAGGTACCGGATTTATAAGCAATCGATTACAATCAATCGTTGATCACCGGCTACCATGGGACTGCATCTCCTCACGATGCTCCACTGCCTTGTGGATCAGATCTTTCTGTCAAAGGCTCCGGGTGTGGGCCCCTAAGAAATCCACCTGCTTCAGTTCGGGCACCTGGGCAGTATCACAGCCCTCAAGCAAATCGAATGAGATTTGTATGGCGCATATGTATCTGGTGCTTCTTTGTACCAATATTTACGTGTTTACAACTTCAAATCAATTTAGGTTATTTTCACTGTATCACTATACTTATACGAAAGTGTTTTACCTCAGACAATGAAGTATGGGATCTCTTTGTTGTTGTGGTTGTTGTGAAGCGTTGTATTTTTGACCCGGGTTTAATTCCAAACTTATTGATTCATATCATTCATGAAGCACACAAACGAATTTCTTTAAACTATTTACTATGAGTAGAAAAGTAGTTATATAAATCAGAATTGAGCTACACAATAACTGTGAAATTCAATTTAAAATAAGTGATTATCCAGAATCCGACTGACACGTCCTCGTCGTGCCTCCTGGATCATGGCATTTATCACATGTACTAACGTGAGAGATAAAACGGGTGGTGAAGATCTGCCTAATCAACCACTCTACCGATACCCACAAAATGATTACAAATACTACAAAGAGTCATTGCATAATTATTGAGGGTTCAAAAATGGTGGAATAAATGAGTCTGCCCCTCAAGAAAACAAAATGAAAGTGTTATGTAATGATTCTGCGTACGCAATGCAGAAACAACTGTTGCGACCCGGTAGTTGTGCCATCCTTCGATGTAACACTCTTCTCCAGAAGGGCCTACTAGGCTTCACCATGTTCCTATGGCTTGAAGTGTGGGATTATCCAAAATAATAATAATAA
This sequence comes from Schistosoma mansoni, assembly GCF_000237925.1. Classification (NCBI taxonomy): domain Eukaryota; kingdom Metazoa; phylum Platyhelminthes; class Trematoda; order Strigeidida; family Schistosomatidae; genus Schistosoma; species Schistosoma mansoni. The sequence goes on from NC_031496.1 coordinate 6,947,211, forward strand.
TCATTCCATACATCAATGAATATACGGAACTTCAGAGAAATAAACGCTAGTCAAACGATCATACTAAAGTCTATTCATTTGTAAGTAATTCAATTTGAAATATACCTTATTCAAACTAGTGTACTTACGTGACCTTTTACTGCTGACATGTAATATAACGCAAATGGAAAGTAAAAAACAAAGACATTTAAGCAACATAGTTTCCAGAAGGTAGTATCCCAACTTGTTGAAAATACTTATATATAATTGAGAGTGTTTAATGAGTAGATTTTATGGACACATTCCCGTTTTAAGCCTATGTATTAATTGACAGTTTGTCATATCAACTATACAATTGATATAATCGGTGACAGCAGTTGGTGAAAACAAGATCATTTGCATTTATTGTTAGAATAATCCACAAGTATTAATCTCTTGTGCACAGCTGGCAAGTCCACTCAAGTTTTTTTGACACTACATTGGGTGACAACACAATTAAACTTTCATTAAATCGTGTAAGTTCCTTAAGTTTTTCTCCACGTCTGATCCAATAACCCAGAGGATATATACTAGCCAAATGTAGCACACGTAGCTAAACTGTTCAACGTTGAAATGTTATGCACTGAGTTTTTAGATTGTGAAAATTGTGAACAATGCAGTGACTACCAAGTACAAATTTATCCAACGTCCTTGTCATGAGGTAGTGTAGACCAGGTGATATTTGTGTGCTCACTTCTTCGTGTTATATGTTCTCAGATTCTCTATGAGGTCAAAAATGGATAAACTGAACACTCGACTAGTAAATGTGACAGTTATTTATGAGTTGGTATACTTCAAAATATAATTTCTAAGTGAGTAGATTTACTGGTTCCAAGTAAGGAGGCCCCTTCTCTGAATTTCAAATTTCTAATGTTTAAATGGACACCACAATTCATTGATATATGACATGAAAGTCTGGACTTCTTGATAAATGATCATTGACTCAAATGTCGTTCATTATTTATTTCGAAACGTCTCATTCTCATTGTAACATTAACGATATTTCTCTAGAATATATTTATTGCATTCTAATAGTGAGTTTATTATTCGTTCACAACCTCCATATCAGTATTTTTATTTACTCCACTCTACAAATAATAATATTGGTATCTGGTGTTCTTCAAACTATTCATAAATAGAATGTCAACAATTTGTTACTCTGGAGTGACGAGTAGATCGACATAATAGTACCTCCTGATAACAAGTTTAAATCAAGAATCTGCATCGTCTATTCGTTTTGTGGTGACAATGAAAAGATAAATTGAGAGATGGTGTATTCGTAAAAGGCCAACTTTCGATACAGTAGTGCGGAATAATTAATCATGTGATTGAAACAAAAGTCTGAGTAGACTACTGATAATATTCAAATATATTACTAATAAGTAAATTGAGACTTCTAGTTATAAAATGGACAGAATATTATTATCAATTAGAGGTTGTGGATATTGTTCTATATTTTTTCTGTTTGAGATCATGAATCGATGAATGTTAGACAACCATTGGAAACCTGGAAGCATTGGATGGAGCTCCTGTGGAGTCCCATGCTAGAACGAAACGGCCGTCCAGTGCTTCCAGTATTCCGATGGTGGTCTAACTGTTATATCCCTGTATAGATTAATCTCAGTTCAATCGTTAGACATTATTAATACATTATTGTTGACACTTTGGGAATTTGGTATGTTAGAATCCATATTTATTTTCATTATAATTCACTTGACTAAATAGTTTGTTGACACAACTGGAGAGGTAGCTCGATTAGGATGAAGTCATAGTACAAATATGAATCCTCAATATGATTTCAATTACATACATAAACAACCATTTGCGTGAATGAATGTAAGCACGTTGTGTTTATTTATCCAGAATCAGTATTATTTGGCTTGATACTTGATCATGATTTCTAATCGAAGTCATGTTTAACTAGCTACACCATTTCAACCATCCTACTCGAAATGCTATTTTGGTTACGACGATGCCACTGTGTTGGTGAACAATGGATAATGTTCATATATCAATAATTACATTAGTTTCATGTATAAGTACCACGTAAGATGATCTTCGAAGAACACAATATTAAAAGACTTGTCATCGTTTTGCTGAAATATACAGTAGAGACCTCATCGTAACTTCCACTATGCTGCTATATATATATATATATATATATATATATATATATATATACCAAGAATCCTTTTTAACAGTGTAATAGTACAATTCCACCACGCTAAGCTGTAATTCATTGTCTTAGTCCATTACGGATAGATGAAAATAGATGAAAATACTTCAATAGTTATTCAAAAAGTGATAAACTGAAACACTCTAACTTGGAAACTCGTCTATCAATAACTGATTAGTTTATCGATCACATAATTTGACATGGAATATATATCCGTCATATTACCATCCGTTATAATTTGGAATACAGATTTATCTGCGGAATTCCTTTCCATATGTGTCTGTGTACTACTAGCCACATATTATTAATCACTAATCGGTTAATTGCGTCATAAATTATTTGACAAGAAGCTTTTTAACTGATGATATTTAAAGCCAGTATTCAGTCAGACCTGATTGAAGATTTAATCCTATTTGACACTCGTCACCATGGTGAATCTGCAATCTTGAGGTAATTAATGATCCCAATGGTATTCGATCTTATCCTACACATTGTCAAATTACTTAGTTTGACGAATACGTTACAATTCAGTCAACAGAACTCGATAAGCACAGAGAAACTACTGAACATATCATTTATTGCTATGAAGTTACCAACTATTATATAAAAGGTTCAATCCTACAGGTCAGTCTCTACCTAAACAACTCAGGAATAAGGTCTTTAACCGTGACACTGATTGTTAAGATTTTGAATCCCATATGGAACATTATCCCTATTTATGACTGATGTATACGTTCATGATTGATGTGTCAGTCACCGTCAAGCTTAGATACGTGGTTTCTTTTGCTTACCACTAACCACATGACATAAAATAATGTTTCACCCTTATCTTTAAGTAATTAAATTAGCGGCCACATGATCAACAGGATCTCATAAGCAGTAATGGACAAGGCGATATTATGTCGTTTACCAACTCATTAATCAGCCATTCTTTTTTGAAATTGTTCTTGCTAAATATTTGCTTCTTTTTTCGTAATTTCAGTGATTTCAACCGTCTTCCTGGTTTTTTATTCCAGTCCGATGTATTATTATCATGTAGTCCATTTCTATCAACGGTCTGCGGTGAATAGCTCCTACTACAAATAACTTTGTTTTTTGTCCTCCTACCAGTTTTTATTTATTTCAGTAAACTATTTTTATTTAGCACAATAATATCATTTTCGTAAACAATATCGTCCTTCATGATAATCCCCAGTTTCAGATGTCTAACAGTTCTATTTCTTTCTGTTTCATGTACAAGATTGAATTCACCAGTCCGTGTGTGGTATACCAAACTATGGCAATGAACGCTTGAGAATGTTAGTCAACATTATTCGATGAGTGGATGAATAATGTAAACCAATAGTACTCATGTCTTGAAAGCAGTGTACCCATCAACATTCCAATGGCATCCATATCCATTAAAATTAATTTCATCGGAGCTGTTTGAAAGAGGTTTTGATGTAGTAGTCAACTGATGAAATGATAACTTGAAGTCAATCAGTCACAACGTTGAACCTTTACGTATGTACATCAGTTCAAGTTGCCTTACCCCATAAGCACATCGAGATGAAATTGTGTTATATCTGAAGCTTATATTCTTGATATACCGCGTACTACTTGAGCACCCAAACTCTAGAACCCTTCAACTCACAAATGGGAAGACAGAAGACAAGTGAAAGGGAATGTCATTCCAAACAGTATCAAATGTGGTGCAAAACTCTACGGTATTTATAGTTTTTAGTAAAAACAAAATTATAATTACATTCATGTAGTCCTCATATAGTGGTTTTCGGTATTTGACCAATAGGGAAGCCAGTCGTCGAAATTCTGGAGTGTTCTTCCAGAGGATAGTTGTATGGAATGTCTTCGGCTCCTTCTGGGTTTTTTTAAGCCTGCCTTGAGTTCATCAGTTGCCCGTTCTCACAAGTTGTCAGGCCGAGCCATAGAATAGTAGAGTCAGTGACAGTATCAGCGGTAATAAAAATGATTGGGCATCGAACAAACAATTTTCAAAAGAAGATATATATTGATGAAATAAGAGCAAAAAAGTTATGAGGAACTTAGAATCTCAGGATTGGGTGAGAAGACATGGACGGGATACACCTGCGCCATTACAAACGATGTTGAGCAATTTTATTAAGTCTCTAACCATTGATTACTACAATAACATGGATCCCAAACACGTAGTCAGTACCTATTTACATGGTTAGGTCCAATTGTCAGTGACTTCATGGACCAGTGCCATATTTTGACTTGACCGCTTCTAGCTCCCTTCTAGCCTACTCCTACACTAAACAACATCGCCCGTCGATCTAGTCGGTGATTTGACATCTCAGTTGATGAAGATTTAGTACCTCGTTAATCAGTTTGCCATCCTTACCTAGTATTCTATTCCTAATAGAAGATCAATCCCTAAAAGGTTAGACTATGTAAGTGTTGTCTCTGAAATCATGTCTTTGATGAAGCCTCATAAAAAAGGAGAAAGCAAACAACCCTGACGAACACCAATTGTAGTAACCCATTACGATTAACATTTGCCATAGGATTTGACTCAAACAGTAGTGTTCGAGTAGAAAGCCTATGCAAAGCAATGGACTTCCTTGGAATGCCTTTCAATGATAGACACTGCCGTAGAACCTCACAATCCCGAGGAAATGATAGATGTCCATTGTGCCCCGTCAAAAATGACTGATGGTAATGTGATCTATTCGGGTCTATCGTCGAGTCAAATTTTTATGATCACCACATCAAACGATGTTCGCCCTTGTGTTTGAAGTTGGAGTTTATTAGAAATGGACGGTTATTTGAGTATAGTTGCAGCAGACGGTTGCCACAATCTGTTCGCTCAGCTGCAACACGATATGGTCCGCCTCGGTGCATTTTGGTCTGGATTAGAATGCTTGATCCAGAAATAAAATACACCAGCACAACAACTGCTTAATAGAGTTTTTTTCTGGAGGTTCATTTGATTTCTACAAAATCCATCGTTGAATTCATCAGAGCTGCAATCAGTGAGGGCGTAGGCAGAGAAAACAAAAAGAAAAATGGCATGTCCCCATATATTCCAGTTCTCACTGTCCCATTCAGCCGGACAGCGCGAAAGCGACTGTCTATTGGAATTCAATCTAACACATCCTGTCCCGCTTTCGGACTTAATCATTTACCTACACCTACGAGGACAAGGGAATCAGGAATTGTGTCTTTAGATACACGTAGGGTAAATCGTGTCAGTCCTTTGTATCGACTAGGTGAGATCGCATGAATGACCATTCTTGGATCCTGTGTGCGCGTTTCGGAGACTCGACATACATCGATGGTGCTATACTTTTCTGTCCTAGCCAATGAGTGCGGTTTTCTCATCTGACACGAGGAAAGAAAACTAAAATCTGACACGTAGTGCCTGATAAACCGTTCAAACCACTCATTCAATTCGCTCAGTCTCCTCCTAGACTCCAATTATTATCATGTCGTAACAACACATTATTGTCTGATTATTAATCACTAGACAGTTACATATGAGACATTCTACGACGGAAATCTCTAACAACCGCCACTCAGTGGCACGATTCGGAAAAGCATAAACCGGGGTTTTGTTTTTGTTCCAATCTTCAACAGAACAAAGAAGTAATATAGCACACAATTTATTGTGAAAACTGAAATGTAATCAATTAGAACAATGCAGAGTGTAATTTATTTAGAAGGAAACGTTTCAGCTTTGCTTAACGACCAGCGACTGAATTCATTTTTCTTTAATTAAGTGATGATTTGCATGTCTGACGGCTATCACATCTGAAATTGCGGTAAACATTCAACATTTGTAAATATATAGACGCACTAAAATACCATTCACATTTAGCAATACAGCTAACATAAGTCCGACTGTTTAGTGGTCCAAGGAGCTAATTTCTGAGGCATGGATGTCTTAGTTAACTAATGTTGAACACGTATATAGCTTGTTTTGAATGTATTTGATTTCATGTCTCAGACACTTCTGTCGCTGTTGGACGACTTTACATACTGTGCCATGACAAAACGAATGGGATCAATATTATGATAATAAATCTGATTGATGTGGTTGATCTTTCACAACACTGTGAATGACACTAACTATTTGCCACTTATTGACATACAGTAAAGAAACCATGAGCGAAATATATCCACAGTGAAAATTATTGAAATCGCGGTCATTCACGTGACCGCTTTACTCAGTTCAAAATCCATAAGATGATAACTTACGCATTCACATGTTGGACAAATATCTGTTGGTGGCCTTGCATATCTATTGCCTCGGAATTGCAACTGAAAGCAAATTAAATTAAATGAACTTCGAGTGATTGGTTTAAAATTTCCCATGGATGCTTTGCAAAATGTAGTTTCCGGTGATTTTGGTTGACATATCTTTCTCTTGCGTCATGCACGAACAAATCTACTTTCATGGTTTTGTTTCAAAGGAAGTGAAACAATTAACATAATTTGAAAGTTAGTTCTCTGGAAACTCAAGGATGACGTGAGGTTGTTGAGGTGTACACCTTTATGGAAGTACTCATTTCTCATTGTTAATACTCAGGACGCATGAATGATGTTGAGAAAACAATCATTCATGTGTCAATTGTTGTATAACTGGTCAGCTTAGTGTGAGTCATACATAGTAAGAAGCAACTCAAAAAACGGGATGCAGGTGAATGAATTTATGAGTGTGTACAATCGTTAGTGCGTCAGATTACATTGATAAATTACTATATTCATATGAAACACAAATCGACTTACGTCACCAAGCAGAGCAAGATGCTTTATTGAAAGAATAAATGTATTAAAAACGTGAAACGTCGATCAACAGATATAGTACTTGTGACATTAAACTTGCGAAATGATACAACACATTCCGCTTCACAATTTAACATGCCACGTAAACCTGCTTAGAACAAAATCATCCAAGGAGCAATTTCAACTAGTCATTTTTTCCGTGGTGAATGACTATTGAAATAATATTGTTTGAATGAATGGGCTCGAAGTTAATCTTCACGTGTCAAACACACCTTTTGTAGTTAAAAGTCTTATGATGCCAACAGCGTCTCACTCCTTTCAAGTACTATGTACGGGTGATAATGAAACTGGAAATTGTGCTTTATCATTTGTTGTGTGATTCATTCAAATACAACACCTATAAACAGCGCAATAACAAGGAAATGCCTTTGTCAATGTGATTGACAGCGGTAAAATAATTTGCAGTTTGTATGGAGGTGTTGTAGCACACTCACTATTGGGTGCGCGCAACAATATACACATGACATTGTTGCCACTGTTCAGCAAGGTTTTCGAAATCGTATATTTTCATAACAGAATTTTATGCATTCATCCAAATACTTACGCATTTACATTTCCAACAAGTGAAAGGAACGTCATAGCTGACAAGACCATGACGAGACTGTTGAATAAAAGCAAGGGAGAAATATTTGAGAATTAAGTGTTTAACCTAGTTCCATTTACATTCTGTCACTTAAGATTACACCAGTTTTTCTAACTGAAACACTACTAAATATCGCTATAAAATCTCAAACTCTCATCAGATGATGTGAGCCCGTTTCTCAGTTACGTTGGAAAAGCTGTGCCTGAAATCGATTTCATGGAGGGCCGTACCCTCCGATATCGTAATTTCTTGAAGTGCATATCTCCTCACCGACATACAATAACTCCACTTAGAATGACTAAAATGGAAAGTCGTTCGGCGCTATGCGCAATTATCAACTGTATCAACAACAAATATTTTGCTTCATGTGTATGTCATTGCAAGCGACATAGGTGACGACATTTTAAATAATGAGTATCATGTTGGCAAACATATCACTTGAGAAACGGATAAATCACCGGCCATGTTGTGCGAACAAAATTTCATTC
>NC_031496.1:6955481-6991543 GCF_000237925.1 Schistosoma mansoni
ATTCTAAACATAATTTCGAATTTTTGTCTGATTATGCTAAATTCAATGCTATCACATTTGTTGATGGTTGTTTACGTGCAAGACTGTGCTACCTAACTGTCCATTCATAAACTAGAAAGTATCACAACTACTTTCATAGGGATTTTATTTATCTAAACTCCCTTCATAGATGAGGCATACCAGTTTACAGGCAACATCAAATTGTTACAGAAGATACAGTCTTCAGTGTGGTTGGTTACTCAACTATATGGTCACAAAAAATGCCAAGAAGATAATGGACATAACACTCTCTCTGAACGAATATCAAGAATCCACAATCAGTGGATATAACACATTGATGCGAACGATCGAAAACATCTACAAACAATGCTTAAAGAAGGTTGTCACAATCGGTTTCGACAGTTATTAAAATAAAATGAACGGTCGAGATAATCCTTGCAAGTAACTCTCGCAAAAGCGCTGTGGAGAAAATGAAAACATGTGTTACAATAAGTTGCTTGTGTTAAAAAGGGACACTACCTCACAGAGTGGATAGACTAATTCGTTGGAGGACATGCATGAAATGCGCTGTCAAATCAACGTATGTGTCAGGCTTCTCTGTATAATTTTATTTTCTGAAGTGAATTGGCATTCATTCTAATTTGTGTTCTCGTTTAGCTGTTGATCTTGATGAGGACAAGAATGAACACTACTCAAACCCCATCTCCTCAATTGGTTCTAACAAAAGATGTACGTCAAGATATTGAAACAAATGTTCAGTTGAATATGACTACACACATTATGCGAACGACAGATGATATGTGTATTGGCAAAGTGGATTTGTGGAGATTGTAGAACGCTCATGGTTAATATCATGAGTTGGACTTGGCCAGACGATTGTTGAAAACCTAGAGGCACTCGACGGCTGTTTCACTCTAGTGCGAAACCCAGGAACAGTGCGCATCCGCAACTCAGCACACAGCAATCGAACCCAGAACCATCGGTTTTTCACACAAGCGCCTAATCTCTGGACCACTGAAAGGAAATCCAGCGGATTCAATGTCTAACCTAGATCAATTTACAATAGTGTCTAATCCCCATCCATTGCCCGTGATGGATGACTGTCAAAAGTAACAGATAAGTATTAGAATGGACTATAATGAAAACATTTGACACAATAACTATTTCTGATTGAAAAGCTGTGGGCGGATGATAAACAATAATGCCACTAAAATATAGTTCCTTTTAAAATAAAAAAATATCAGATGTCATAATAATTGACCAACATTCTAATTAACAATGACACTGGACTCATTTATCATTCTGTCTGGAAATAATTTTCATAATTATACACATTGTCCGCCTAATGAAGGTCAATCCTGTTAGACAAAGAATGTAAGAAATTTGTCACAAGACTATGATAGAGTAATAAAAGTTTAATTTGAAAATAATCCAGTACTGTTGATCAAGTCTGGTGCCATGTATCGTCCAATTCACAACTAACTGCAATGAAAAGCCATCCCGCAAAGATAAAGTCGTGTGTAGATTGTTAAGTGTCGGTAACATGTAAGCAACATAGATTCAGTACACTAGGGGAACCTGACACAGACAATAGAATAGCAGTACTAAGAGATAATTAAAGAGCTTCTTCTTCTCATAACATTTCACATTGTCCGCGTCACTGAGGCTGATATAACTTCATTGTCACAGGTAACTTTGATGGCACTTCTGCGGACATAGTTTGAGCCGAATTCGCCTTCCTAACGAAGTGCAACAACTGAACTCAGGTGTACTTTAGTCCACGAAAATGTAATAGTGTAACATTATTCATATTCTTATGTACACTGTTATGTGATAATGTGACTATTATACTTTGGAGAACGAAGCATGTAGACAACCAAGTTTATGTTGATGTACTCACAAGGTAGTTACCGGCGTACATTTCGTCCTATGTTATTTAGAGCTAGTCAACTTCGATCGGCGCGAACAGAAATAAAGTAATCATATAATAAATTTCGCCAGCAAAACGAAAGTGTATAGGAATAAAGATATGAAAGCTGCAAACGGGTAATGAGACATTAGGCTTTTTTTGTGGCTATCTTTATGTTTTGAGTCAGCCACCAAGTATATAGAACTGGTTATTTGTTTGGGAAATGCTATTTAGCCTTGACGACTTACATATTTGCAAAGAAGCTGTCTCGGATTGTAGAATCCATTTTGAAGGTGAAAATCCCCCCATGTATACACTTGCAATTTCTTCTTTATGGTTTCTTTATTTGTACATATTGTTAACTTTTTTGATGTCAATTGAGACTGTAACGTTTGATTTTCTCGGTTTTCCTATCGTTTTCATTGAGTTTCTATGATTCTTCCTGAACTGTATTTAATTTGTTTTAATTGATATTATTCTGGCGGCTGCCATATTGACTGCTCGCTCTTTGATTGTGCGGTTTGATTTTGACTGGGATCGTGTATATTGGTTGTAAATTGGAGCACTTTCCCAGAAGTTCAAACACTTGTGTTACAGAACAGCCGCTCAAACGGAATCTTACTTGATCTATCCAGAAAGGATAGAATAACACTTACCTTTTGGTGTTTTCGGTAGTTTTCGTGTATTTCTTACCACTTTGCTATTCACTGTAATTTAGATTGAATATTTTGGAATTAATTGCTGGTTGAATAACTGGGTGGTAATATTTGTTTAGGTAAATTTGTACATTTGTATATATGATGAAATTTAGAACCGTTATTACTCAAAAACACATTGTTCTGATTTCGATTGGAAAACGCATTACTAAACTTTTACTCTAGTTATTAAATCACATCCAGACCTATTGGAATTGAGGTTTGGATCTTACACAGATATTTATTTAGACAAATCTTTTTTGACCATTCACACATCATGAGACTTATTTATAGTGTGCCTTTTATCAATATACTAGGAATTTAAGTGGTCCGGTAGATGGATCTAGTTGGATCGCATGAGTGGTTGTAATGGAGTCATCGAAACATACATTCATGCTGCCTTTGTATATAATCATCCACTTAACTAGCGTCAGCAAATAACAGAATCAAATAGCTCAAATACGAGAACGAAGTTTGAATACATATATTTCGTACTATCGTTGATTTGAACAGGCAATCAAAGAGACGGAATGAAGAATACAAAGAGGGTAGAGCGAAGTGAAAGGGATCGAAGAAGAAGTGAAAGCCAACGCCATTTAATCAGTCGTGAATCGACATATAGTCGAACAAAAACAAGCTACAGATATGTGACGAGAAGGATAAACAATGTACACACACACGCTCACACAAGAACGGTCAAAGCTCAAAAGAGAATAATTACCAAGGTCAAAATGTGACTCAGTAAGAATGAGCAAAGTTCATCTGCTGGGAAAATAAGATCAGCCCGTGGTACCAAGACATAGTAATAAATACCACATGAACTTCCACATTTCTATGCAGATGATTGTACGCATAATTTCGAATTTTTGTCTGATTATGCTAAATTCAATGCTATCACATTTGTTGATGGTTGTTTACGTGCAAGACTGTGCCACCTAACTGTCCATTCATAAACTAGAAAGTATCACAACTACTTTCATAGGGAGTTTATATATCTTAACACTTTTATGGATTTGGAAAATATTACGTAAAATAGTCTGATCATAACTCGTGTTGAGCATCAATTTATTAGTCAGGAGAATGGAGTGTTTGACTTTTCCATGTTTGTGTGCAGCATGGAAGCATTTGAACCTACAATCTTCAAATTCTTAGAGGCTGTATTTCTCACTATGAGACTGCATTCAAAACACATTGACACTTATCACAAAATGGTGAATGTTAGAGTTTATAATCCATAAAGTCTGGATGTTGTTAAATGCAGACTGCAGTTATTGAATTCAAGGGCTATCGCACAAAAGTATTGGAAGCAATATAGCAATCCTGATAAGACTCGAGTCCAGACGATTGAATCCCGACATTCATCTCGTACGTCTTAACTTAATGCGTTTCAAGTAAATATAAAATACAAAACAGGGTCACATCAATCTTTAATGCCTGAACCCAGTTAGTGTAAATCCAACAATGCTTCTTGTTCGCTCTATTACAACTAGTAGCGCAATCTGTAGATCAGTCACTTGCCCCTAATAAACATTATGTATGGAAGTGATATATACACCTGACTAATACTCGACGAAGCAGCCTTATTTATAGGAAGCCCGTAGTTCGTACGGCTTTCGTTCAAGACCAACTCAAAACATCAGCTAAACTATGATGAAAGATAATAATACCATTCAAGATTGTTGAGATACATGTTTATCCATCCCCTTAAATGCGAAGATAGTAATAACTGGATTTGCTACACAAGACAGTCCAATTCACAGGCAACAACGAAATGTTACAAATGCTAAACGATTCACTGTAATAGGTCACTCAGTTAGATGGACGATTTACAAGACACAATGAGATGGAGAAGGGGCCACACATTTGTGTCCTTAAGAATATGAATAATGTTACACTATTACATTTTCGTGGACTAAAGTACACCTGAGTTCAGTTGTTGCACTTCGTTAGGAAGGCGAATTCGGCTCAAACTATGTCCGCAGAAGTGCCATCAAAGTTACCTGTGACAATGAAGTTATATCAGCCTCAGTGACGCGGACAATGTGAAATGTTATGAGAAGAAGAAGCTCTTTAATTATCTCTTAGTACTGCTATTCTATTGTCTGTGTCAGGTTCCCCTAGTGTACTGAATCTATGTTGCTTACATGTTACCGACACTTAACAATCTACACACGACTTTATCTTTGCGGGATGGCTTTTCGTTGCAGTTAGTTGTGAATTGGACGATACATGGCACCAGACTTGATCAACAGTACTGGATTATTTTCAAATTAAACTTTTATTACTCTATCATAGTCTTGTGACAAATTTCTTACATTCTTTGTCTAACAGGATTGACCTTCATTAGGCGGACAATGTGTATAATTATGAAAATTATTTCCAGACAGAATGATAAATGAGTCCAGTGTCATTGTTAATTAGAATGTTGGTCAATTATTATGACATCTGATATTTTTTTATTTTAAAAGGAACTATATTTTAGTGGCATTATTGTTTATCATCCGCCCACAGCTTTTCAATCAGAAATAGTTATTGTGTCAAATGTTTTCATTATAGTCCATTCTAATACTTATCTGTTACTTTTGACAGTCATCCATCACGGGCAATGGATGGGGATTAGACACTATTGTAAATTGATCTAGGTTAGACATTGAATCCGCTGGATTTCCTTTCAGTGGTCCAGAGATTAGGCGCTTGTGTGAAAAACCGATGGTTCTGGGTTCGATTGCTGTGTGCTGAGTTGCGGATGCGCACTGTTCCTGGGTTTCGCACTAGAGTGAAACAGCCGTCGAGTGCCTCTAGGTTTTCAACAATCGTCTGGCCAAGTCCAACTCATGATATTAACCATGAGCGTTCTACAATCTCCACAAATCCACTTTGCCAATACACATATCATCTGTCGTTCGCATAATGTGTGTAGTCATATTCAACTGAACATTTGTTTCAATATCTTGACGTACATCTTTTGTTAGAACCAATTGAGGAGATGGGGTTTGAGTAGTGTTCATTCTTGTCCTCATCAAGATCAACAGCTAAACGAGAACACAAATTAGAATGAATGCCAATTCACTTCAGAAAATAAAATTATACAGAGAAGCCTGACACATACGTTGATTTGACAGCGCATTTCATGCACGTCCTCCAACGAATTAGTCTATCCACTCTGTGAGGTAGTGTCCCTTTTTAACACAAGCAACTTATTGTAACACATGTTTTCATTTTCTCCACAGCGCTTTTGCGAGAGTTACTTGCAAGGATTATCTCGACCGTTCATTTTATTTTAATAACTGTCGAAACCGATTGTGACAACCTTCTTTAAGCATTGTTTGTAGATGTTTTCGATCGTTCGCATCAATGTGTTATATCCACTGATTGTGGATTCTTGATATTCGTTCAGAGAGAGTGTTATGTCCATTATCTTCTTGGCATTTTTTGTGACCATATAGTTGAGTAACCAACCACACTGAAGACTGTATCTTCTGTAACAATTTGATGTTGCCTGTAAACTGGTATGCCTCATCTATGAAGGGAGTTTAGATAAATAAAATCCCTATGAAAGTAGTTGTGATACTTTCTAGTTTATGAATGGACAGTTAGGTAGCACAGTCTTGCACGTAAACAACCATCAACAAATGTGATAGCATTGAATTTAGCATAATCAGACAAAAATTCGAAATTATGTTTAGAATCGTCTATATTGGAAAGTTGATGTTTTCTATTATATTGGTAAAACATTCACTATAAACAAGCCGCATGTTGTATGAATGGTCACAAAACTATTGATTCGAATGAAGTCATGTGACATCATTTTCGCAGATACGAAACACGTTAAGGACAAATAGCATGTCTTTGATAATAATTTGCTCGTTTTGATCAATAACTTCACATCCCGCATGGTTGTTCAATGAGACTGAATTATATGATCTACCCCATTATGATTAGATTAACTGAAGAATAGCTCGACCGAATGTACTGTGTAATGATGGTATCCGTTTGAGGATTTCTGTACAGTTTAAACTCATTACTGATCTCTTCTACATGGAAAATGGCAATCTCAACTATTTGACTGACTCTGTCATTCTGGTGTCATTTCTCATCAAGATTGAAATTTTCTCCCAGTCTGTTAAAATAAACTTTACAACTCTAGATAATCACAACTGACATTTTATCTGATTATAGGTTATATCACCATTTTATCATCGAGTTGAAACATATAGTCCAAAATAGTAATTTTCCACACACTTCTAGACGTTTATAGACTTGACTAACTTCAATCCTTACTCGTTTTAACGTTTGGACACTTTTGACACGAAAGCCATCCTAATGTGCGCTCACTTTGCCACGGTGTGTAGTTACTGTGAGGGTAATGGCAAAATCAACAGTGGATACTTCCGTTTAGTTTCATTTGCCACGTAACATGTGAGGGTCAACTCACTAGTTCAACAAATCGACGAGCATTTTGACCACCTTTTTGGTGCTTTTACGAGATGCACCAATCAGCTAACACTGACGGAAGTATTATGTTGCGACAAACAATCGTGCCCTTATTCTTAACTTAGGAACATGTTTTCCTACTCATTTACGGGCTGTAGTTTGGCACACAAGATAGACAATGTTAAATTAGATTCACATTGATTGGTCTCATTGGTGGAGTATTACTTCATTGTGAAGAAAGTTAATCTGGAATGAATTGGATTGGTGAATTGATCAGATTGAGAGATAAACGGACTTTGAATGCTTGTATCACCACGAATATAAATGGCGAGAAGTTGAAACTGTTTGATCAAGCGAATTCGTTTCATCTACACTGTGCTTCAAATGAATCGTTTAATGTCCTTCACTCTGCTTGTGTGTCTGATACTCATTGGACTTCCAGAGAAACAAGGTAAGTGTACAGAAACGTGAAAACGTGCGTATTTTCGTTGTTTCATGACTGCACACCTTTGATTATCTAGTGAATTGTCAGCCACTGACACACTTTGCTTACACCAAGTTTTCAATTATCTCGAGTATATTCACTCTCTCATTTGACAGGCTGCATAAATATTGAAATGTTCAAAAACCGATATTTGTTGTTGACTGGTGTTTGAAGGTCTAACAACGAAACTATATCTTGCACTTCGTGTTACATTGCTGAATTTTTTGAATTTACCTTGTTTGAAACGCCTACGTCACATGTTATACCACGGTTTCTTCGATTCACCAGGTTTTGTGACATTGATTGCAACATATTAGTGAAGCTCATCCTCTACACATTCCATGGTTTACATAAAAATAGGTTTGATTCATTGTATGGTCAGCCAAAATTTCAAATCATGAAGGCTGCTGTGATGTAAGTTCTCGTTGTCGATACCAATAAGTTGAGCCGTACAATAACAAGTCATTCGAATTTTCACTTGAATAGGGATAAGTATACCATGACATAAGCATAGCTCACAATCATCACCAATTCCGAAATTCTTGAGTGGGCGTATTCGAACACTTTGTAAAGATATTTCGTTTAGTTGGAGACTGACGTGCAGTAGAAAGCGGCTCCGATACAAATGCTATGATCAAATTATACAGATACTAATATTCTTGCTGTCATTTGTGATTGACTTAACATGTAGTTAGTGATCCCGCTGTGTTTATGCGATCATTGCACACTCGCTCAATATATAACAATGTATGAACGTTGATTTGTTTATGCTTTTCAGCACACCTACAAGTAAGCACAGACCATTCCATTGTTTCTCTGTTAACTCATTCACAATACAAATATGAGATGATTTGACTGGTTCAGATCATTATTTGTTAAACACATCACTCATCCATGTCAATGAAAGTTTACTAGATATGATCGATTCACACGTGCCTATATTTCGCAACTGACCTCATAGTATGATAAACTCACAAAGATGTTAAGCCGAATATTTCATCCACTGAATGTATGCAGGCTTTCACACTACGTAGAACGTTGATGTGTTTCTAATGAAAGCATTACCACTTCGGAGAATTCCAACTTCACCGAAATACTTCGAAGAATAATACGAACTGAACAGTGCGCAAATTCTACTTGTAATTGAATTATCACCCGTGTCACGTATTCTAGATATGACTACAGTTGTTTTGATACTTCACAAGATAATAATCTTAGGGTTAACGTTTCCTTCATTGAACCGACTATTTTGACGTAGATGATAACCGATTGTATAAGATGGGTGACTAGTTGACAGACCTACCATCAATATTGTGCTGTATGTGTTGGGACACTTATTTCTGTTGTGATCATAATTTCTGTGATATCAGTTGTATTAAGGAATATACTTGTGAATGAAATTTTGTTCGCACAACATGGCCGGTGATTTATCCGTTTCTCAAGTGATATGTTTGCCAACATGATACTCATTATTTAAAATGTCGTCACCTATGTCGCTTGCAATGACATACACATGAAGCAAAATATTTGTTGTTGATACAGTTGATAATTGCGCATAGCGCCGAACGACTTTCCATTTTAGTCATTCTAAGTGGAGTTATTGTATGTCGGTGAGGAGATATGCACTTCAAGAAATTACGATATCGGAGGGTACAGCCCTCCATGAAATCGATTTCAGGCACAGCTTTTCCAACGTAACTGAGAAACGGGCTCACATCATCTGATGAGAGTTTGAGATTTTATAGCGATATTTAGTAGTGTTTCAGTTAGAAAAACTGGTGTAATCTTAAGTGACAGAATGTAAATGGAACTAGGTTAAACACTTAATTCTCAAATATTTCTCCCTTGCTTTTATTCAACAGTCTCGTCATGGTCTTGTCAGCTATGACGTTCCTTTCACTTGTTGGAAATGTAAATGCGTAAGTATTTGGATGAATGCATAAAATTCTGTTATGAAAATATACGATTTCGAAAACCTTGCTGAACAGTGGCAACAATGTCATGTGTATATTGTTGCGCGCACCCAATAGTGAGTGTGCTACAACACCTCCATACAAACTGCAAATTATTTTACCGCTGTCAATCACATTGACAAAGGCATTTCCTTGTTATTGCGCTGTTTATAGGTGTTGTATTTGAATGAATCACACAACAAATGATAAAGCACAATTTCCAGTTTCATTATCACCCGTACATAGTACTTGAAAGGAGTGAGACGCTGTTGGCATCATAAGACTTTTAACTACAAAAGGTGTGTTTGACACGTGAAGATTAACTTCGAGCCCATTCATTCAAACAATATTATTTCAATAGTCATTCACCACGGAAAAAATGACTAGTTGAAATTGCTCCTTGGATGATTTTGTTCTAAGCAGGTTTACGTGGCATGTTAAATTGTGAAGCGGAATGTGTTGTATCATTTCGCAAGTTTAATGTCACAAGTACTATATCTGTTGATCGACGTTTCACGTTTTTAATACATTTATTCTTTCAATAAAGCATCTTGCTCTGCTTGGTGACGTAAGTCGATTTGTGTTTCATATGAATATAGTAATTTATCAATGTAATCTGACGCACTAACGATTGTACACACTCATAAATTCATTCACCTGCATCCCGTTTTTTGAGTTGCTTCTTACTATGTATGACTCACACTAAGCTGACCAGTTATACAACAATTGACACATGAATGATTGTTTTCTCAACATCATTCATGCGTCCTGAGTATTAACAATGAGAAATGAGTACTTCCATAAAGGTGTACACCTCAACAACCTCACGTCATCCTTGAGTTTCCAGAGAACTAACTTTCAAATTATGTTAATTGTTTCACTTCCTTTGAAACAAAACCATGAAAGTAGATTTGTTCGTGCATGACGCAAGAGAAAGATATGTCAACCAAAATCACCGGAAACTACATTTTGCAAAGCATCCATGGGAAATTTTAAACCAATCACTCGAAGTTCATTTAATTTAATTTGCTTTCAGTTGCAATTCCGAGGCAATAGATATGCAAGGCCACCAACAGATATTTGTCCAACATGTGAATGCGTAAGTTATCATCTTATGGATTTTGAACTGAGTAAAGCGGTCACGTGAATGACCGCGATTTCAATAATTTTCACTGTGGATATATTTCGCTCATGGTTTCTTTACTGTATGTCAATAAGTGGCAAATAGTTAGTGTCATTCACAGTGTTGTGAAAGATCAACCACATCAATCAGATTTATTATCATAATATTGATCCCATTCGTTTTGTCATGGCACAGTATGTAAAGTCGTCCAACAGCGACAGAAGTGTCTGAGACATGAAATCAAATACATTCAAAACAAGCTATATACGTGTTCAACATTAGTTAACTAAGACATCCATGCCTCAGAAATTAGCTCCTTGGACCACTAAACAGTCGGACTTATGTTAGCTGTATTGCTAAATGTGAATGGTATTTTAGTGCGTCTATATATTTACAAATGTTGAATGTTTACCGCAATTTCAGATGTGATAGCCGTCAGACATGCAAATCATCACTTAATTAAAGAAAAATGAATTCAGTCGCTGGTCGTTAAGCAAAGCTGAAACGTTTCCTTCTAAATAAATTACACTCTGCATTGTTCTAATTGATTACATTTCAGTTTTCACAATAAATTGTGTGCTATATTACTTCTTCGTTCTGTGAAAGACTGAAAAACAATACAACTGTGTCACTGAGTGGTAGTTGTTAGAGGTTTTCCACGGATAACCGTCCATTTTTAATAAACTCCAAGTCTGAACATAGGGGAAATTATCCTTTAACGTGGTGACTCTAAAAAATGGACTCGTAGATAGACTCAAATAGATAGGATTACCAGCAGTTATTTTTGACAGAGCACGATCAACAACTGTCATTCTTTCGGGATTGTATGTTTACACTCGAATCATGCCTTAGTTCGGGCATGAATTTGTCTGAATCTTACTCGAAGTATGAAGGACACGTCAAGAAAACCCCCTATTATTCAGTTTAATGATAGCATCCAGCTTGTAGTTTCAAAATATTCGAGGTTGTTAAGAATCTTAGCACAAAAATTGCCGAAGAGTATAACCAATTTTATGCCGTAACGTGAGTCAAATCTTTTATAACATTGATCCATCTATAAGAAAATAAATAATAGAAATAGAGTACGTAAACAATAGCTGCCAGATGTCCCATAAAATTGAATCTGCGCTTTTCACTCTTCAAATCTTTTATCCGCTACGTATATACTTACCAACTTGATCTGCCCTTGTGATATTAGCTGCTATATAAAGTCGGCTGACGCATAATCGTCCGCGTGCAAGTTCATGGTTGATTAGTGATTAATGAATGTGACGATTATTTTCAATGGACTAGGAAAATCTCAGGTCAGTACTGATCTAGTCGCATTCGTTAAAACAGGTGATCAAATGTGTTGGAGAGCGAACTGGCCATGAAGTCACTATGGTTGATTTGAAAATAATGAAGTCTAAAGTGTACGCATGTAATTATGTGCCAGTGTGTTTTCAGGATGCGGTATGTGGTTGCAAACCTTCAGTCTGTTAGGAAGCAGAAGTGAACTGAGATTTTTATTTTAAGGATGAATTCGTAACTAGAATTTCATTTGGAAGTTACGGTCATTTCTCACTGTTTTAACGATATTCAGAGGATGTTGGTATGGCATAGACTCACAATACTAACAAACACAGGTAATTATCAGAAGGGGTTTTGTGGAGATTTAGTATTTTCATAGTTGATAGCTTGAACCGATTGAAGTCAGATCACCATGGAAAACCTGGAATCTCTGGACGGCCGTTTCTTCCTATTATGGGATTCCCCAGCAGTGCGCATTCATGATCCCGCGCTCGCGAGATTTGAACTCAGGACCTACCAGTCCTATCAGTCAGTTGAAGTTAGACATTAACACCGTTGGATGCCGGCTCATCATTTTTTGCAGACTCACAGGACCATGTAAGCAGTAGTGAGAATCGCCATTGATAATGACGTTAATCTATCGTCAATGGTTTTCAATGACAATTTGTAGCGTATTCAGATTTATAAGTTTGTTTTTTCGCTCTTAGTAACATGTCGTAAGGTGTAATAAAACTTTGGAGTGCACAGCCTTTTTGATGTTGTCGTTATTGCAGCAAAAATGACCTAGTTTAGGTCTGCAATTTTGTAGTTTCCGTGAGTACTTATGTGCATGATAAAAGAGCCATTTCCGAAAGCCTAAATAACCACTTGCCTAAATGCTGGGAATGCGAAACTACATTTTGACCTCTTGCACATTCACACGTTCGATAAGAAAAGCTAGATCGACTGATTTACAACCCTGTCCTTATAAACAGGGTTTTATATCGACAAGAACCAACCAGAGTTCAGTACGAATGTGTGATCAAATTTTTGAGGTGATAGAAAACAGAACTCTTCTAAATAAATGTGAGTGAGAACCGTATACTTTACAAATAAAATGAAAGAATAAGTTAATTGTTGACGACCGATATTTTTAAAATTTACATGAGATTGTAGTAGGTGTCGAGTCGAGGACGGACTATAATCACCACTACAATTCGATTACGCGCCCAAAAGCGACTTGCTTCCTTTGATAACTCGTAAATCAGAAGGCTTTAATTAATCCAGATCAAGTATATTTATTGTCGATCTCGTGGTATCGATAGAATACCGAGACGTGCCAACGGGTACAGGCAAGATGAGCAGAGCGTAAGAAAGTTCAAACCGAACAAGGCGGATAGCGAAACAAGAAGTGAGTCTGATACAGTTAAACAAATACAGTAAAACAATCACTGGTACAATTGGTTACAATAATAATAACTGTTTCTGTTATTCCAATCGTGTTCTTATCGAGACCAGCCGGTCACTACGGGAGCCCTCCGCTAGAAAGGGTTTACACTTTCGATACGTAGCGGTTTTGTTCGTGGGACTGATCGCGAAAGATGCATTTGTAGGACGAAGGCGTTGGCAAAACAGGGAGTGATCGTTGATCCTCGAGTTGCCACCAAAAGTCTTTGACGTGGAACGGTACCAGGAGGAAACGTACTGTATCGATTGCTTGGGTTAGCATGCTACACCAGAATGGTTTGTATCCAGAATCTGAAGATTGCGTTCGTAGAGGTCCGGACCAGAAACGCTGCAGACGTAGGACGAAACCAGATTGAGCCAAGGAACCAGATGCAATCAGAATAACCAAGTTCGGGACCAAATGTATACCATACGTATTTGGAGCCAGAGAGATCGACTGAGTACGTTCACTAGAGCGTGGGTGATCAGGCCAGCTTTCGCCAAGATTGACTGAAGTCGACGATACCGTAACAGCGATGGTCGGAGGCGTAGGCTCGGGGTAAACAAAAAAAATGAAAGAAAAAGAGAAAAGTGTAGCATTCGTGTAGTATAGGGGTAGGGTCCTATACTGTATCCGCTGCTGGTTATGAGGTTAGTCGCAAATTCGCGCAGATAAGTGTACTCGGCGACCGGAACGTGAGACGGTAGTCTCGTTCGAACCCCGTGAGCCTGCAATCTCATCCGCAGTGAAGGGCGGTGTGGTCTGCTGGTCTGGACGTGAGACGGAAGTCTCGTCCGTAGACGGGGCAGATGACACGTGCTGTTGACTGGGACGTGATAATGAGGTCTCAGGTGCATCTAGCGTGGGATCCGAAGTAGATGTAGAGATCCCGCTAGAAGCTTTGATGGGTCTAGCATTGGGTCTCGGCTTATCAGGTATAGCACTGTCACCGACGTGTGCTGGCTTGAGACGATCAATGCTGACTAATCACGTGAAAAGGGCCTTCGTAAGGCTATTTGCTCAGATTGACCGTAAGTTGTCGTGTACCATAGTTAGGAAATGACTGAGTCATTCGCAGCGCATAGTCGAAGCATCGTAGATTGAGACTTACTGTTACTGATAGGTACGACAGAAACTTGGGCGCCTGTATCCACTCGGTACCTAGCGTTAGTGCGATAATCGTGCACGTAAAATAAACGGTCAAACTGAGGTGAAGGGCCGGTGAGTACGGCCCTATTTACTCACCGGCTCGGGAAGTTCCCGCCTTGTATGAGCAGGGAGCTCGACAATGACAGGCACCGGCCCCGAAGGCACGGTGGAACCAGCACCAACTCCAACTCGCTTCCGAAACCGCCTTCTAGCGTGGCTTGGAAGATGCCCGCTTGGGGCGAGTCATTACGGCTTTACGGGATCTTGACCTGGGTCGGGGGACGTAGGGGTCTGGCACTTTTGAACGGTCTCGAAAACTGAGACGGGAGTGGATACATTTATCCCTATCCCCATGAGCCGTAGGTCGTCTGGCATCGAAATCAATGTTTGAACGGAAAGTACAGGCAACAACATAGTTGTCTTTGGCGCTAACTCGTGCTAGAATTTTCTCTGCTATGAGGGCCACCTTGTTGAGTGGGGTGTCCTCAAGCACAGCCGTAAGAGTTGGTTGGATACTCGCTGGTAAGGCTTCGAGCCACAGCTCTTTGACTATCTCGGAGTCAGCTGTTGTGTTTCCTGCAAGAGATTGCAGGCGCGTGAGATGGTGGCTCGGCTTAGCATCACCCATAGGCTGACGTGCTAATAGGGTCCTCAATCGTTCCTCTCTTGAGGGGAGGAAATGTCGAAGGATTGCATCCTCAAGACGGTCGTAAACGTTTGAAACGTTTGGATTGAGGACAACCTCACGAACAGCGGTTAAATGATTCCCGGGCAATGACTCCAGAGCGTAGGCGTACTTCTGCCTTTGATTTATTTTCGGCGGATCTCGAATTGAGATTCCAGTGCTGCGAACCAGACTTCTGAATCATGAGGGATAAATGGAACCGGTCGAAAACTAATAGCCTGTACCTTGGAGTCTATTATATTTATGCTATTCCTATCGTTATCCATCATATTAAGTTGCCAAAATATTGTTGAGATTATTTATGGATGGATATGTATTTGGGATGGTTATAAACACATGACATACTATCATCATGCTGGTAAATAGAACGCAAAAATGGTTCAAATTAAATGAGCTGGAAGGTTTTAGAGTCGTAGTATTCGGATTCATTTTTGGGATTTACAGGTAGAATGCAAACATCTTCAGTATAAACTGTCTGTTCCATGTTATTATTGTGAGGGTGTTAGCATCATAATTGTTGATAATATATGCCATTCTGAATCTAATTTAAACTGTAAATGATTATGAGTAGTTAAAAACACTAAATTTGACCTATCAATACAGTCTATTCATAGTACTTTACAATAATAATATTTGCAATAGGAGTACTAATACCATACAGTTTCAAATAAGAAGAAATGCAAGTGATCATATAAATGCAATAAATCTGAAACCATAGTTCTCAACAGAAACTGACCTGTTAGCTTTCATTAACTGAGATGTTAAGGAGTATTTCTAAACAGCTTAGAAAGACAGTGAGGGGTCATTTTAAAATTATCATATAATTTAACTATTGAAGTTATATACTTTTCATTTACATTCTACTTAATGATATCACCTATGAAACATAGTAATTAGATAGTTTTCGCCAAGTGAGTTTCATTTATTCTTGATAAAACCAATATAAGACGTTAAGAATAAAAGTATAGACTAATTGCACTTTACCAAGGTGAGAATTCGATGAAGAATTCTGGTGGTTGGAGAATACTACCCTACGAGGGGTAACATATAACCAAGTTAGTAATTGCAATTTAGTTTTCTTGTAGATATGGCCTTTTAAAATTAGTTCAGAAAGCGCCGACTGAAGGATACGTTTGATAAACCATTTAGAAGACGAAACAGACTATCTCATATTTGTGTCAGCACAATTTGTCAGATTATTAGAGTTATTCGGTATCAAACAATTGAAAATCGTAGTTCATTATTCTATATTTCGGATTATTATGACCACAGTCTACGTAAAAGGTGCATCAGTTTGCGTTTGGCGCTCGACTAGTAAACATCAATATACATTCTCATGATAAGTCATTTCAGAAGTATTTCGGTGCTCAGACGTAATGACCCAGTAAAAATGTATCCCTACAAGTAATCTTGGAAATCACTGACTTTAAATTGGTGTGATTTTTGGCGCACCCACAAGTTATAACATTTTCTCATATTTATAGCTAAGATATTTAAATCAGAGGGACCTGTGATCTTAGGAAATATCTGTGGAGATAGGACCATAAAACCTATTTTGTAAATAATTTTTCATAGTTTTCGCATGTATTTTGTGTTTTTTTTGGCTAATAACATTTATTTTTAACTAATCAAACGTACTCCCAAACACTTTATTATCATTCGAAATGGGAACAAAGAAACTATTTCCATTGATAGAATTAAACCAGCGTTTTACGAACCGACTCACCTTAAAGAAGTTAACATCGATGAACAACAACCCCTCCCTTCTGTTCCTGAGAAACCAATGGAAGAGGACAAGTTTCATCTTAAACCGTCTTTAACTCGCTCTAGTAGGTTGGTAAAAAAAAACCTAAGCGCTACGTACATTTCGCCGACTAACAAAAATCGATTCATTTACACGCATTTTATAGTTGTTACTCAATTTTCTAATAAAAGCTATTTATTTTCCTTACTTGTACATTTAATAATTACATTTATTTATTATCACTGGTTTTGCCAATTTTTTTTTTTAATAAGAAAAATTGTCATCGTCATGCAGTAGCGAAGACATAAGTACGGGTAACTTGCAGGACCTACTATTGGACTATCATTCTTATTGTATAACTATTCGGTAACTAGATTATCTATATCTATATTCATCTTATTGTAAGCTTCATTTTGACCTATTGATTATTATTGTATGATTGACTGTTCCTAAGTTATACTCAGTTTATTGATTATTGTCTCCCACGCTTACAGCCTCATTTGGCTTGGTTTTGTACAAATATCATTTTCTATTTTATGGTGTGATGTGGCCTGTCTGTCTGATATATAAACAAAGTATGCTTGAAATAAACGATTCGTATTGCCGAGGCTGCTATTGGTGTTTTGGACTCAAGTGGACGGGTTAGGCGGATAAGGACCAATAAGGACGCTAGATTACTCATATTAATCGAACGTCATTGTCATAGTGTGAAGGTCGTAGAAGGCGTATTCTATTGGTGGATAATTTACGCGAATTACGTCCTTGTTAAATTCGTAAGGTCATAACGAATCAGCGACGACCTTGATCACGTCATAGCAATTGGCCACAGCCTAGATCGAAAACATAACAAATTGGCGACGGCTAGGTCAAGTCATAACAGTCATAGTAATAAACGAGTGAACGCTAACTAACTATGCATTGAACTATACACAAAACAAAAAAAAACAATCCAATTTTTTTTATTATGAGTTTATTAATAATTTTGCACATTTTATTATTATTATTATTAGCAAACCTAAACTTTTTAATGCTCGTTTTTCAGTTTCATTTTGCTTAGCATAGTCTATATTATTAACGTGTCAATTATTCCTATCTCCACCACTTTTTTTCCGTTATTACAGTAAATACTATTTTATGTACATTTATACACAATATTTCTCAATATTTGTTGTTCATATTGTAATCAGTGTTACCTCCGGACACTCTGGGGGGAGCTATGTGGAGATAGGACCATAAAACCTATTTTATAAATAATTTTTCATAGTTTTCGCATGTATTTTGTGTATTTTTCATATTCTGTGCATTTAGCATTAAACAATTGTACTTGTTGTTTAAGTGTATTACTTCGAACTCTTGCAATTTGACTTCCTTCCGTTTTGAGTACATCATATCGCGACACTGTTACTGCTCCTCAATAAATGCACTCTAATTCACATCTACATTGTTCTGCTATGTCTGCAAATATGTTAAATAAAATATTGATTGCATACCATCTACGTTTATAGACAATTGTGACATTCTTATTAAATTCTACACTTGGTAAATTTACTGGATCCATATCGTCCATATTGGGATTACTAGTCTTTTATAATTGTGGATTATCTGGACCAAACTCAGCCGAACACGCAATAGCCTGAAGACTTAAGTAACGTCCCTTATTTTTTATTTGTGTGTAATTAACTTATTAACTGTTAATTGTTACATAAACTTTAGACATAATATTTTTGTCGCTAATTTTTGGTTATCATACATTTTGGTCCACCACATATCAAATAAACTACATTTTCATCCCTTTTCATGAGAATATACATATTAGTTTTAAAATACTTAATTTTTTTTAAACGTTAGTCAGTCTGAGAATAATTTACAACTCAGTTCTGCAGCTGTCGTATAAAAATGTGAATTGAAACTAAATCACTTATCACATATGAATATTATCTACACAAGAAGTTAACAAGAATGTAAGCTTAGCTTCAACTATTAGGTTTGTACACATCTAATTCAGATAATTTCGCCAAAATTGTCAGGATTTTGATGGATTCTCTGTTTCGTGAAACGCACTTTACATAGCATTGAATAAAACGAAGTAATAAATAATTATATATACTCAAGTGTTTAGTTGATCCTCATAGTCTTCGAATGCTTGATACAGAGATCTTTTCCAGACTTTAAAAGAGACTGAACTAATTTGGTAAGTCTATTTTTACAACATTCTATCCAGATCTCAGACACGGAAATTTCCCTATGTTGTTCTCCATGTCATTTTGTGTATAGTGAAGTGGAAGGACTTGTTGAAATTATGTATGTATCTGTACATTCGATTTTGATAGTTGATTAGTGAAATAGTAGAGTGGAAGTTAAGGTGAGATATAAGCAGTCATTAAGAACTGAATAATGCAAGTGGTTCATTGAAATTACTCCTACTTCGCATGCGCGTTTTATTATGAAGATGGCTCGGTTAATATACGTTTGATTGGTGACATTTTGAAAACACTCAAAATCAGAAGAGGCTGACTGACTAACCGACTATTAATATGTACTTTAAAATGTGTATAAATAAGCCAGAAGTTAAGCTGTCTGATCAGACATAGTGGCAACATGAGCATTGCAGTCATAGTGAAGGATCTGTATAATTCAGTTTTCCTGTTAAGTTCCGTACTTCACATACACGCAAGCAAGCATTCACAATACCTAAAATCATGAGAGGTTTTTCATTGATTTTTGAAATAAGAGTTTGTGACACGTGATGAGGGACTAAAAATCCAAATTCCTTTTTTTTATTTCATTGGAAAACAGCTCATTATTACTGAATTAGTGAACAGATTTATTTTGAATATACTTGCCATTTTTCATGAGTGATCTTACTGTATAGGTCTATGTCTAGTTACAAGTCTAGAATACAGCATTCTTTGGCAGATAATACTGGGATCCTCTAGCTCTACACCCAACACATTAGTTTACTGCAACATATTGTTATTCAGAAACGACGAGTAGTTCGAGTAAATATTTCTTTACTAAGGGTTTAAATCGTGAATCTATACAATTATACATGTTTTATAATATTGAAAAGAAGAAGAAGAATACAGTAGAGTGTATTTCCGAATACTTAGTTTAGTCTTAATTACGTAAATTAATAAATACTTCGCACTGATGAGTGTGTTTACTGTGTTTAATAATAAGGAGCGATTCATCCTTGGTTCTATACTGCATTTCACTTCCAAATTGCACTTATTAACTACTGGCTTCCACTTTGAAAATATATGACCGCATTGAAGTATTTAATAAACGTTACTCAAGGAATAACTTCAGTTACAACCGTGTGGCAACCACATTTTCACTTTTTCAAATAATAACATATTGTATATAACTTCAAATATCACACTAAAGTAACATGTACAAGTCACAAATTGAGTGCTTCAACAGTACAACAACAAAAGAATCAACAACATCATTATGTCGAAACAGATAATGAGAACTCTTGACGTTTCTCATACCGAGTTACTCTAAAATGTGAGCAATCCATCTGGGTCATATCTGATGGATAATACTTTCATTTTCTCAGCATAAAATTTCATAATTTCAAAGCAGAACGTCTCCTTGCTATTCTATCAAAATTTTAACATTTATAAGAACCAATCTGAGGAATGCGCATTGTCTACTCTGAAAATTTGAGTTTCAATCTAAGTATAATCTCTTACTAATATGAGTAAATATATTTTTTAATTGAAAGAATGACCATGAAATTGGTTGAACATTTCACTTCCCAAATATCTGAAAATGTTGCTGCTGTGTAAGTTTTCAAATGAATTTACATTATTCATTTTCCTGGTTATTATGATGTTTAGGAGTATTTGAATTATTGTATATACTAGTAATCCCATCAATAACGCAATTCAATCAACAATTATTAGATGAACACGAACGAATATACTGTATTTGGAGCTCAAAATCAAAACAGTCATCAATACAAGGGAATCATCGGCTCCCTCAAACACTACATCCGCCACAGTTTAAATGGGAATCCCAATTTCTGTGATCAATCGTACCTCTTCTCCTTAGGTTCATCGCGTGTCTGCCGGACTGTGTGATAGATGTAGAGTCTGTACGATCTAGAATACACTCATCGGTATTAGAATTAACAACCGAAATTGGAACAGACTCACCTGACTCTTGGAATTGTATATAATCATCATGTCGGTTGTGTAGTGACACCACTGATATCTAAAATTTGAATCATAGACTTTCCAAAACTATCCTCCCCCACAAAATAATGTTGGGTCCTTATGGCGCAATGTTATGACCAATTTGACGTTCCTAATTTGCATTATCTTCTCAAATCTCACACTTTGATTATTATTATTATTATTATTATTTGGGGATAAACACTGTGTTATATCCATTTTGAACGTTTCGCATGTGAAAATCCCTCCATGCATATATTCATAGCTTCTTAATGTTTTCTTTATTTGTACATTATTGTTAGTATTTTGATGCCATTTTTGATTGTGGTGTTTAATTTCATAATAGTTTTCTTAGTTTTTCTATCGCTTTCATTGGGTTTCTATGTTTCTTCTTGAACAGTATCTAATTTGTTTTAATTGATATTATTCTGGCGACTGCCATATTGGTCGTTCCATCTTTGACCGTATTGCTTGATTTGACTGGGACCGTGCATTTTGGTTGTTAATTGGAGCACTTTCTCAGAATTTGAAACACTTTGTGTTATAAAGCAACATTTGGAACGCATTTTTTTACTTGACCTATATAGGCAGGATAGAATAACACTTATTTTTTGGAGCGTTCGGTAATTTTTCCTATATTTCTCATCACTTTGTTATTTATTGTAATCTAGATTGATTATATTGGGATCAATTGTTGGTTAAATAACTGTGTGGTTGGATCTAGAGTTTGGATCTTACACACTGACACGTAATTTGAGGCATTTCATCAATTGACTTTAACCTGCACGAAAAATATGACACATTATTTTTGTTATTCATATCAGAATACACAGATAAATGTGCATTGATATGTGTAATTAACACATGTGGTTCATCTAGGCTTGATTCATCTGCAAAACAATCGAATGGAAAACATGCATCTGCCTCACACTCACTAGGATAATCTTGGACTTGATTTGGATTTTCTACCTGTGCAAACTTCATATCTGGGAAAATTGGTTCTCTGGTTGCTTCGGGAAAACTTGTTTTTCCTTTTAATTCATCATATCACTGACTAGGGATTCTACTTAGCATACATTGTTCGTGAGAATATTCAACATCTGATACCATAACATTAAAAACATGACTAGAATTCGACTCGTCGGGAACATAGTTGTCTCAGTCATTAGGGATATCTCTAGAGATAAATCCATTGAGAGGACCACTGACACTTGATATGATATCGGAATTTGATTTTTCTGAAATATTTCCCTCAAATTTATTAAGAGTTCCATTAAAGAACAATGGATCATTAAAAAATCAGCATCTACCAGAACTGAATCTGGTTTTTGATCATGCTTTGACTCATTCAACATATTATTCTCAGAGTTGTAGGAAATTTCGTCAGAAATATGTGATTTATTATGACAAACCATATCTGGTATAGTAACATGAGAAATCCGATAAGTTGATTGATTAAAAATTTTTGCCTCATGGTGATTCTGGGTTTCATTCAACTCTGGACTGCTATGTGACACTATACCGCTTCTGGAAGTCTTGGATAAAGATAAGTGATCATTAGAAACATCCATCTTAGTAGAATCACAAATTTTAGCATAAGTTTCAGCGAAATGAACCATGGTATTACAAACTGACTGAATGTGTCCAGTTTTACCACATTTGAAGCATTTAGAATTACGAAATACACATGAATTACGTGGGTGAAACTTTCCACAGAACATGTATTTACCAAACTTGTACTCATCTTCGTGAACTGCTTCAAAACCCAACGCATTGCTATCTAGATAACCTTGATTACACATTGGACTGCGACGACGTAGTAAAATAGTGGGATTCCTGATGTCCTGTCGAGTCATTTCATTCAATTTTTCTCCTTTATCGCATTCGAAATTTGTATAATTTACGTGGTCCAATAGTAGTTGCTTGAAAGTTACATAAGGGGGAATGAAATCGGTTTGTCTGGAAATGCCAAAATCTTTGTTAAGCTGTACGCTTTTATTCCGATGAATATAAGGAAATGAGCGACAATACTAAAATCCTCAACATCTTCCTTGGTCATAGCCCAGATTTCGAATCTCTCCATGTAATCCCCAAGAGCATGAAAATCTAAATATTTGTCCAACCGTTCCATCACAGGATCCATCGCGACGCAAATGTGATGATTCGAAGTATTTGAATTATGGTATAAACTAGTAATCCAAGCAATAACGCAATTTCATCAAGAAGTATTAGATGAGCACGAACGAATGAACTGTATTTGGAGTTCAAAATCAAAACAGTCATCAATACAGGGGAATCATTTAGTCTTGCGTTTTAGCTGTATAACTTCCCAACACAAATAGAAAACCATACTCATTATCCCAAACTTACTGTAACAAATTAACTGAAACAAAATGTGTTAAACATTTGGTGGATAAAGACAGGTCAAATAATTGCTCTCATAATTTGGATTTTAATAGGATATTGATCAAATATTCAGAGCACAAACACTTTTTTGGTACCATTATCCTAAAGAGGAAACCTACCAGTCATTCAACATTATTTTATTGAATCATCACATTTAATTGGAATATTAGGTTTCATTACCACTATCCTTGCATCATATTTATTGAAATACTCACCGTCCCTTTAAAATGTTCAAATTTTATTATAGTTGCATCAATATCAATAAGAAGTAGGTTTATCTCTTTTAACTGATGTTAGTTTCTTCATTCACCAAGAAAAAAGTAAAATAATAAAAATACAAAGGTGGGCGTTATTCTTTTTAAATTTTTGCGTTATCAGAATTAAATTAATGTTGAAAATCTATTCCTTTGTCTTCTAAGTATTTCTTTATTTTATTTAAAACCATTTAATATTCTTGCTTCGTAAACATTATCTTGAAAATAGTATATCATACCGAAAAAATTCATTTTTTTATTATTTTTAGATGAAACCCCGCCTGTAGCTCTTAAAGAGTTACTGCCGGTCCCAAGCCCGAGTAAAGAGGAGGGTTGGGCATCAGATTCCCGACCCCATCCTGTAGAAAACTAACTCGCCAAAAACACTAACCAGAAGAAATAGTTCGAACCATTTAAATTCTGCCCTGGGAGTTCAAGGAACCATTATAACGCTTCAGGAAGAAAGCCGAAATTTTTCGGAAGTGACGAAGCCGATGCCCCTTCTAACAACCAGAGCAATACTCTTTATAGGTACATCGAACGTCCGAACAATGTGATAGACCGGGAAGACCAGTCAAATAGTAATGGAAATGAGGAGATACAAATTGGCAGTAGTCTGAATCAGCGAAACCCATTGGATACAAGCTGGACAGCAAAGGCTTGGTACGGGAGAGATGCTGCCGTACTCCGGTCACGAAGGGGCAATGATTCACACACTCAGGGAGTTGCTCTAATTCTGTCCAGAGAAGCACGGAATGCACTTGTAGGATGGGAATCTCATGGATCCAGAATCATCAAAGCATCATTCAAAACAAAGAAGGGGGGTTCAAAATGAATGTTATCCAATGTTATGCACCCACCAATAATAGTAACGACGACGATAAAGATCAGTTCTATAAAGGCTGCAATCAATCATAGCAAAGTGCTCAAGAAAGGACCTCACCATCCTGATGGGAGATCTGAATGCTGAAGTCGAAGTGGATAACACAGGATATGAAGATATAATTGGACGACATAGACTAGGAGAGAGGAATGACAATGGGAAGAGATTTGCAAATCTATGTGCATTTAACAAATTGGTTACAGGCGGCACAATGTTTCCATACAAACGCATAACTCTCAACAACAGGTTCCAAGCTCTACAGGATCTATTGAAAGAAAAAGAAACTAAGATGGAGGACAACTGGAAAGAAATCGAACAAGCACCAACTTCAACGTGTTAGGAGGTTCTGCGTTGCGAGAAGCATTATCATAAGGAATGGATCTCAATAGGAACCCTCAACAAGATTCAAGAAAGGAAGAACAAAAAGACAGCAATTAGTAACTATCGAACACGAGCCGAGAAAATCAAAGCACAAGCAGACTACACAGGAGCAAACAAGGAAGTGAAGAAAAGCACTAAAGACGATAAGCAGAAATACGTGGAAGAACTAGCAACGACGGCGGAAAAAGCTGCAAAAGAAAGGAATATGAAACAGGTATATGATACAACGAGGAAACTGGTAGGGAGATATAGCATACCAGAGAGACCAATCAAGGACAAAGAAGGAAAGAGAATCACAGAGATTCAAGAGCAGAGGAAAAGATGGGCAGAATACTTCGAGGAACTGCTGAACAGGCCAGCTCCAATGAACCCACCGGACATCGAAGCAGCACACACTAACCTCCAAATAAATGTCACCCCACCAAAGATAGACAAAATCAAGCTGGCCATCACACAAATCAAATGTGCGAAAGCGGCAGGACCTGACAATATACCAGCTGAAGCACTGAAGTCAGACATTGAAGTGACTCCAAACATGCTTCGCCTTCTATTCAAAAAGATTTGAGAAGAGAAAGAAGATCCAACGGACTGGAAAGAAGGAAACCTCATCAAGATACCAAAGAAAAGAGATCTGAGCAAATGTGAGAATTACAGAGGCGTCAGCTTGTTGTCAGTACCAGGAGAAGTTTTCAGCAGAGTGTTGCTGAACCGGATCATCAGGCTGGATTTCGTAAGGATCGGTCGTGCGTCACTACGGATCATCGTTGAACAATCAGATGAGTGGAATTCTTCACTATGCATCAACTTCATTGACTATGAGAAGGCGTTTGACAGTCTGGACCGGAGAACATTATGGAAACTTCTTCGACACTATGGAGTTCCTCAGAAGATTGTTAACATTATCCAGGACTCATATGACGGACTACAGTGCAAAGTTGTGCATGGAGGACAGCTCACAGATGCATTTCCAGTAAGGACCGGAGTCAGACAAGACTATCTACTCTCCCCATTCTTTTTTTTCCTGGTGGTTGACTGGATTATGAAGACCTCGACATCTGAGGGGATGGACGGAATACAATGGATATCTCAGAACCAATTACACGATTTGGACTTCGCAGATGACCTAGCCCTCCCATCTCATACACACGATCAAATATAGACGAAGACAGCAAATGTAACAGCAACCTCTGCATCAATAGGCTCAACATACACAAAGGAAAAAGCAAGATTCTCAAATACAACACGGAGAACACCAGCCCAATCACACCTGATGGCGAAACTTTGGAAGATGTGGAAACATTCACGTACCTGAGAAGCATCGTTGATAAACAAGGATGATCTGATGCAGGTGTAAAGGCGAGGATTGTCAAAGCAAGGACCGCATTTCCACAGTTGAAGAACATATGGAACTCAAAACAATTGTCAACCAATAATCAAAATTAGAATCTTTAATACGAACGTCAAGACAGTCAGTTCTACTGTACGCAGTTGAAACGTGGAGAACTACTACATCCATCGTCAAGAAGGTACAAGTATTTATAAACAGTTGTCTACGCAAAATACTCAACATTCACTGGTCAGATACCATCAGCAACAGCCTTTTATGAGAGAGAATAAACCAGCTTCCAGCTGAAGAGGAAATTAGGAAAAGACGTTGGAAGTGGATCGGACATACATTGAGGAAATCACCGGACTGCATTACGAGGCAATCCCTAACTTGGAATCCTAAAGAGAAGCGGAATAAGTGAAGGCCAAAGAACACATTACGCTGGGAAATAGAAGCAGATATGAAAAGGGTGAATAACAACTGGAAAGGATTGCCCAGGATAGGGTTGGATGGAGAATGCTGGTGAGCGGCCTATGCTCATCCACGAGGGGTAACAGGCATAAGTAAGTAAGGAATACTGGAGCCAAGTGACTATGGAATACTCATGTAATTAAACTGAAGAGATGAAAACATCACCTTTCACTGAAAATCGAGGACAAAGAAACCAGCTGGTTTTTATAAGCTCTATGCAAAGTCACTTAAGATTGCTAGAATTTTGCCCATCGAATTTCTTCACTTTTGTTCCTATCTACACTTTTAAAATCTACAATAAGTACTTTACACTTTAGTATCCGGAAAATGTTTCTTTAGTGTCTCTACTGGAAGACCTTTGTCTTTGTTTAACTTCTTGACTCTGTCTATATTGTTTAACCTTCATAATGGTGACTAATTTGAAGTAGGGACAAGGGTATGTATTTTTGTTTATAAGAAATGTCTCGTCAGGGTGTATGCTAGACCATAAAGAAGCTATGATATATAACCGTGTTTCTAGGGGATAATTCCATCAACTTTAGCAACATCTCAATCTCAGTTTTCATATAACTTGACTCCGTAATTTCTAAATGCCTCAGCTAAAATTGTGACCAAAAGATATATGTAGTGGCCGTTCTATTGGTAGCTACATCTTTATTTTAAGATTTCCTCCATCTGCAGATTGTGGAAAGGCAAAAAATGTATAATGAAACAGGGGAAATCACACTTTGGGCAAATGAAAATTTAAATGTAACTTAGTGTAAATAGACCTACCGCTGTTTCCACTTTTCAACAATCCAAAATGTGAATACACTTGGCCCTTCATTTTCTACATCAGTTGGCGTTTTAGTCAGAGAATAACATACTAAAAACGTTTTCCTATTAATGTTTTCCTTATCACCCAACTGACTCACTCAATCTCACTATCATGGGTAAATTCTGGGTTTTTTCCCAAAGTCATAAGAAATATGGTAGTTTTCCCCAAACTTTGGGGAAAAACCCCAAAAGTGTTAAGATTCCGTGGGAATATTAGGGGAAATCCGAAATCTCCCCAAACATTTCAAGGATTTCTCCAAAACTTTGAAGATTTTCCCCAGACCTGGAGAAATTTCGTGGTTTTTGTACCATTTCCCCTAAGTTATCCACTTGATATAGGTGACAGACTATTTGACAAGGTAGTAAATCTTCACTGACTGGGGTAGTTAAAACATCTGTTACGTGTGCTTAACAACCACTTACTTTGACAAGCGATGCTCAATAATGCAAAATTGGATTAGAAGAAAGCTAGGGGCGGACAAACTGAACGCGGCATCAGTCTATAAAGTCATTGGCCATTGGTGCAAATCACGTTAGTAGGTGCAGACTACCTGGCTAAGGTTCGCGTTATAATGCCAATCAACGATTGGAGACTTAAGATGTCATGAATCAGAATTGGTGGGAATAGTGCAGGTGCATTCATTTTTATTTCAATCATGAATCTAGGTGTCTCCACATACACTTCTCCACCCCGTTTTTCCGGAAGATATTACCAAGGTCTATTATTTCTCACTGTTATTGCTACCGCATTATTTTGATGTCTCGTTATTTCCATCTGGTCGTACTGTGGTATGGGAACTTGATCCAACACAAACCTGTACTAGGCCGTATGTTGATAATGTCTGTCTGTTTTTATTCAAATCTTGAAATAACCTGGCTAGCATGTCGATGTATTCGAAACTATAGTAAAAATGATGACCATTTTAGTTTGTATTTGGTTTCTGTGATAGATAAGCCTTGATACCCTGTCACTGGTATTACCCACAGCCTTGCTAGTGTGTAACAACTTTTATTAATTTCGACGTACATGTACTTGGTTAAGTGAATCACTTATCCTATGGGTAGTGTTATAACACCCTGGCCACATCGTCCTCACTTAATTGATCTTACTGAGGCGAAATCTATTAAATAATTCCTCGATTTGTTGTTCATTTGGTGATCAGTACTACATGAAAAGCAACATAATTTGATTTAGACTATTGATAACAGCTATATGAAGGTCGGGTTCACTTTAGTTGACAAGGTTTTAACAGTATCCGGAAATTTTATAGTATTAATACTTTTACCAAGTCATCGATAGTTTTTGATGTTTAAGAACATCCGCCTAAGCTCCATATATATATATATATATATATATATATATATATTCACCGTTTGTTAAGGCTTACTTTCTTTTTTTCTTATAGCTCAATGTAAACGCACTGGTACGTATGTAAACAACACTTTAAAACAAAAAATAGCATTCGGAGAAATCTACTGTAAAGCTATTAGTTCTTGATTCCCTATCTCTAACTCTACATGGAAATGTCTTCTTGGTCTTCAGATTTTAAAGAACAGTCAAGGTTGTGCGATGATCTTGACTGTGATATGGATTATTTACTCTCTGGAAGGTATGAAAGACTGGCATCGGCCAATACCACTGTTCATTGTAATTCTGTACAGTCTTCATTTGCTTTACCAAAATCAAAAAATTCATCCTTTTGCTCACCGAATCAGATATATCCTATAAATTCAATATTCCCTTGCAGACAAGTCATTACATGCTCATGTCGGTGTTGTGATCCATTCTCAGATAACCTCAGTTATATGACAAGTAGAGGTATAAACCAAGTACATGATAAAAACATTGACTTTCCGAGTATTATTATGAATGATAATGATGTTGATGTTGGTAATGGCGACGACGAACAACCTAAATTAAACCTAACTGATCCATTAATGACAGATATTGCGGCTGGGGAATTAGGTTAGTATATTGGCTTTATGTTGTTATGTTTCATCTGAGTTAAATTTTTATTGTTGCGGATTTTCCCTACAACAAAAATTTATACTTGAACCTGTTTAAATATGTACGTGATACTATACTAATTATTTATGTAGATTATTTACTAACTTCTACGTATTCATTAGTATTAGTTGTTTTTGTAAATTACCACATTTAATCTATTGTTAACATTCATTTACTAATTCCTAAGATTGTGTACTGATTTGACTAAACTAGCTTATGTCACTCGAAGTCTCATGTAATAGATGTTTGAATGTATACCATAGACTGACCATTTGTGATCTAGATAAGAAACAATTAGTGGTAGTGGATGTGGGTCGGAATAGAGTACATTAAGTTGCACATTGTAAAATACATGGAATTATCTGGAAAGAAAGCTGTTTTCTCTGAGCGATCCGCAGCCATTTTGCTATCTAATCTCTGGAAGAGAGTAAGACTTTTCAGTTGGAGAATAGCTTCCAGTAAACGATAGAAGTAAAATTCCACGGTAGACTGTAGAAGTGAAATAATCTTTTGAGTATACTCTGAAGTTCAGATTTTCCAGTTCTGACTCTTGAATGGAAACTTTTCAAATGCTATTAAAAAACCATATATTTGTATAATTAATATGACAACTTGGGTGAACTCCGGTTGTACCAGGCTCTAAATTGATTATAACTACGACTTTTTTGAGTTTTTACTTTCATGTAATTTATACTTGTTCGGACTGAAACAATGATAATGTAATATAGCACTAACCACCTGCTCACTTTACTTAATAAACTTCGAAGGTAAAGGTAAATCCTAGGCTAAACGTATGGTCTATAAAACGACTTCATCACACGCTGTGTCCATATTTATGTTGATAAATAAACTCCATAATTTCATATCACATTGCAGTAGTTTGTAGAAGTGGACTAACGGTTATTTTGCTCCATAAAACTTTTCTGGCCATACAATACTCTGGATGACTCTTGTTTGGTTTAACTCCGAACCGTAATACTCTATAAAAATAGTGACTGACTTTAAAAGACTGAATGTCTAGCACTCTGTGATGCTTATTCTTGGTTTCGGCTGTAAGACATGACTTCTTCGAGGTGAGAATATTTGAGGGCTTTCTGTTTCGGCTATTGTTGTCTTTATAAAGTTGTCTGCATTCGGCAACAATATCATGGAAATAATTTTAATATCAAGTGATGTTCATGTGCTTGAGAACGGTAAACATCGGATTTTGAGAAAAGAGGCACTTCTAAACATCAGTTCTAATGTTCGTACAGGTTCTAAGTATATTGGTTCACTAGATACCATATCGTTATCAGAACTGGTTTTACGAGGTAGAAGAGTGTTCAGTCTATGAAATGACTCTTTATATGGAAAAATAACTATCGTGCCTTATTGTCTAGTAGTTTATTTAAAGTCCTTCAGTCAACTTGTCTTATGCATCGTGAAACCTGGCGCATATGTAAATCTGTCCAAGTTGTCACACCACATTGGGACGTTGAAATAAAATGGGCAAGAAAAATCCCGTGGTAGTAGAAGTATTAACACTATGATTAGTTATAGAAACGTTTATGCATAGGCATTATTATTCCAAAAGAAATAATAAATTTGCCAAACAAAAAAAGCGTGACGTAATTTGGAGACTCACTACCTAAGAAAATACAAAGATCGAATACATTCACTCCATTATTACCGATTCTAAGCCTTTCTGTACAACGTTTAAATTCATGTGTGTTACTCCAGAGATGATATAGCTAAATAATATAGATCATTGTCAATTGTGGTTTGAAACTAAATCTAATGATTGTTTTTAGTTTCATTTCTTCTAATTAAATATCAATCAAACCTTGAATAACTATTTCATCGTTTCTGTTACACAACGAAGTGATATAGAGTGGTTGGAACACTTGGTTTCAAACTCTACACTCCACCTTCAGTTTTGGGGGCTGAATAGTATCACTAGGTCACAGTGTGATCTTAATTTCAGTGAATAAACCGGTACCTCGTAAATAAGTTACACCTGTACTATAAATTAAGTTTGGCTTAAGGTCTAGTATATGAATCAATATATGGTTATTGAGTATCATTATTCAAGCTAAGTTTCATGATAACCATGGAATAAATACAGATAATGTCTTATGAATGAACTCTTATTCTATTATTTTATATATTTTTTTACCAGTTCATGTTGTTGATTTTTATTAAACTACTTTAAATGTGTTTACTTGTTAAGACCTATAATTCCGTCATAAATAAGCCATGGTAATTCAGCAATGAGCCTATTTTTAAACATACATATATTTTGAAGATAACTATTAATTTATTGATATAGGGCAAAGTGTAACTGTAGTCTAGCTACCGAATTAAATTGCCTGTAATTATTTTACGAGTGTTAGAGATGTGGAAAATTTTTAAGCGATATATACTCAGAATATATTTCCATATGGTATAATTGCCTCTGTTTTATTCATGTATCGCTCTGTTGGGATGATCCTGAAAATTTCTCGCAATAGACATGACAAGCTCAGGAAACATTAA
Source organism: Schistosoma mansoni (assembly GCF_000237925.1). Classification (NCBI taxonomy): domain Eukaryota; kingdom Metazoa; phylum Platyhelminthes; class Trematoda; order Strigeidida; family Schistosomatidae; genus Schistosoma; species Schistosoma mansoni. The sequence continues at coordinate 6,987,614 of NC_031496.1, forward strand.
GAAGCATTTTATCCAATCAGCGTTTGATTAGAAGTCTTGCTAGAAATATAGCGTTCAATCAGTGAGACGTATTAGTGGCGACGGGGAAAATCTACAATCAACAATCACACCCTTTGACATAAACATTGAGTTGTTTAAATATTAAGCATATTCAGTGACTTCTTAGTTTCATTTGAGCATAGTTTAATGAAAACACAATAAAGTACAAGAAATAGTGTCAGTCAAATTCATTCAAAACGTGACAATCATAATAATTGTACTTAAAGTAAATACATTTGAAACCTGTTTTTTCTAAATACCTATGGTAGTTACGAATTAATAGATAAAAAGAAAAATAACCGAAAACCAAATGAAAATATTCACTTCATTCCAAATATGTACAAATCCAGTATGCTAAACTTACAATCTTTTTTTTATTTCTTGGTGACAAAGCAAATGGAGCGAATAAAACAAAAATTACTGAGAAGTTCCATTGTCTGTATAATAATGATAATAACCATATGGCTTTATTCGCCCCCAAATGCCCTGGTACGGCCGAGAGTAGGGAGAGTCCGCTCTCCCTCTCCAAGTGCTCTCACATGGCCACGCGAAAATATAGCCTCTGTCAGGGAAGTCCTACTCACTGCCTTCTCGTGGCGGGGGTATTGTTCATGAGATTGAGAAGACGAAAAGTGAATGTCCGGCGCTTTAACCGGGTTGGTGGACACAGAAAGTTCACCTAGGGGAGTTGGAAAACCCTGATTCCAAACCAATGGTGCACATGGGCTCCAGTATCCTGAAGGAACAAATGGTGTATGAACCAATTGTTGGTCACCGGCTACCATGGGACTGCATCTCCTCACGATGCTCCACTGCCTTGTGGATCAGATCTTTAGGTCAAAGGCTCTGGGTGTGGCCCATTGAGGAAACCACCTGCTTCAGTTTGGGCACCTGGGCAGTATCACAACCCTCACACAAATAAATGAAAGGATGACTTGTACTGAAAATCCTAATTACGCGCTTACTATATGCCAGACAATTTGCACTATTATTATTATTATTATTACTATTATTATTATTATTGTGTGGCGCATATGTATCTGGTGCCCTTTTGTACCAATATGTATGTGTTTAAATCAATAAATAAAACCCAAACGTTGATGACTATGATTTTTTTTCAAGAAATCTTCCGGTGAACATCACAAGCTATAATAGTTTTGGTACTGGGTTGCCGTAATGATTTTACTTTACTATATCACTGAGTGAAGTGAATAAAAAACATCATGAAAATAAATCAATAATAGTAGACTGGTAGTATTCAAGTACTCACTTTATTCGGTGGTGTTTTTTTTCATCAGTTGTTTGGAACCATCAGGTGATATGGTTTGAATTCGGTTTCATTAGTAACTTTTTACTGTTCAATTCCATTCAACCTTTTTTTGAAATCTATCATTCGTCCATATAATTGTTTTGATTGAGATGAATTCATCTCCACTTCTGATCTTGTTAACGTCCCCTTTCGTTATCTTAAAATTAGATATTGCAACTTGGATCGCGATACAAATTAATGATATTTGACTTTGTCTCAAAACAAATGTTTTTTTGTCACAAAATTCATATTTTTAAAATGTGGAAATATGTAAATGTACGGACTACAATGTATCTATTTAATCTTTTAATAATAGGATCATTCATATTGCTTGAAAGTCTGTGTGATCTTATAAAAAAACTGTGTTTTTAGTTGTTGATCTCTTTCCATGAATTTATCGATGCGTAAGTTTACTTTTATTGCCTAACCCCTATTGCATACATATTAATATTACATGTGTGCGTTCACATATAGATCAACTATTAGATACATGTAACTCTTGAACATAAAGTAAGTACAACCGTATCATTAGTATACTTGTATACATCCTGACATAGTTATTCTCATCATTGTCTCATTTTTTTTACACGTTATGTATGGTATATGTAATACTTGTTTAAAAATTCACATATTGTAACTCTTGGTATTTATCCTTTTTTGAAATTATTGTTTCCTGGTAATCGAGGTAAGTTTCACCTTCGAATAACAAATGGATTTACACTTTTTTTTTAAATGAGAAAAACAAGGAAAATTAATCATAATTTGATTGTTAACACTAATAATTGACAAATAGTAAGCATGTGAATAAGTTATCAATTATTTTGTCGTATTTAAAAATATGTAGAAATTCTAATCACTAAAAGGTTCATGGAATTTTAAATGATTTATGTATGTATATGCTTTCTGTTCTCAGTTATTAATCATGTCTAGATACTGGTTACTCCAATTCACTATGTTCTGTAGAGTAGAAGTAGGTTAGAATAAGGTTTAGACAGGTAGAGACAGATTCATCTTGAATGTTTTTAGAGGTATGAGGGCAGTTATCACTTCCCGGTTGCCCACAACGTGGAAGGGTTCTTCTAGAAGTACCTGAAAAGGAAATCGGGTTAGAAGTGGTCTTAATGACCTGAGAGCGTGACCGCAGTGCCCATAGGACAACTGCTTGAGGTCGGTCACACACAACCTTTTTGTGGGTAGTTTCTGTGTTAGCTCCGTTCTTCAAAGGACGTTACCGCTGGAGATGGATATCCGTGGGATAAGGCGAGGTGTTCATTTTTAGGGTCGACCTTTTCTAATCCCACCCCTCCTTGTGGGAAGGCAGCATCGCTGTTATGCTGGTTATCTGAAGGAAACACCTTACTGCTGTCACACCTCTGTACAGTCAGCAGTACGACTTCGCCTTCGGACCTTGGGTTTGCTGCTTTTAGTCTTACCGCTCTTCAACCGACCTGTCTGGCATGGTAGGACCTTGAGGAACGATTGTTCCAGTCAGTATAGCTCGATTGGTCCATCACGATAGGCAAGCCCGACCACCACGTCAAGGTAGCAGCAATGGTCGGGAGAGATAGATTCATAGAAGTTATCAATCCATGAAATCATTGATTATTCATCTGAATAATTTTAGGATTTATGAAATAGATGGTTATGATCTATGAGATTATCATGATGTATGATTGTAGACCCTCAGTAATATGGGTGAAAATTGGTGATAGATTTACTTTTCTTTCATATTACTCTAAAACTTAAGTTTCAGTATTGGTTGGTATCTTTCCTTCCCTAGTTTCATTTGAACCTATTTAAATATATTTCTTTTATTCAGCTTTTGGCTACTATTGATATTATTCTTTTGTTGTGATCGCTCTCCACCCTGTTAATTTACTGTCGTGTCTATATGAAATGTGACAAATTTCACTGAAGACAGAAATGAACAGAAAAGGGAAAATGTGGCCGTACGACAGTCAGTCATTTAAATCATCTTACGTCTCCAAAAATTGAATACTATAAGCTTGATAACATTTGTTAGAAAACATTTATTTCCTATTTATTACCAATAATCAACACCGTTACAATTTTTATGTTACCATTGAGTCTGACCATCCTTGATTTTTATTTTAAACTACTATTTCAATCGCTAGTACGTGTTTTAATAAACAGTGGTTCAAGATAGTTGCACCTATTCCATCTACCTCAGTTTATACAAGTCCTTATCAAGTAACTTGCACTTCTTACCTTAAGCTCTGTGCTTTATTTTAACACTGCTCTCTCTATTATTCAATCACATGTAGTCAATGGTTTGAAAATATATAACTTTTGATGTAGTTTTGCTCTCTGAACTGGATGGTTTGGTCATGGAGCTTTCATCATTCTTCTGAACTACATCATCAGCGTAAACTTCAGGTAGACGTGAAGTGTTCGAATTTCTCCACATGCAGTTCACAACAAGAACCAATCAACATCGAGGTGTACAGAACAAGCTGTGAACTGCATGGGAAGAAATTCAAACACTTCACTTCCTCTTGAAGTTTGTGCTGATGATGTCGTTCAGAGGAACAATGAAAGCTCCATGACCAAACCATCCAGTT
>NC_031496.1:6991743-7038902 GCF_000237925.1 Schistosoma mansoni
ACGCTTACTAGTTTACCTGATGCAACTGTTATCTGCAGACGTTCTGGAACGACTCTACAAGTGACGTTGGGAAATTCTTACCCAGTTATCAGTCACTCAGAATACAACTAATATGAATAACTAATAGATTACGTGTAATGACAAAAATTAGAATGGATCTTAATTTTTACATGATGAATAAACTTATAAAGGATCGAAATAGAATTAGGAATTGAGTTAGAAATTAGGATAGAAGAATGATTTGTACAAATGATGTGAATGAATGTCCATACATTCGGTTCTTTGATTTTAAATCTCACGGATGTTTAATTTACTTTGAAAGGTTCACAAGCCAGGTTAAAAAATATCATAAATATTTTGACTGGATTTGTTTTCTATTATTATTATTATTCTTCTTCATAAGAAAACTAAACACCTTTCTAGTCGCTAAAGTTTGTTCGCTATTCTTCCATCTTATCATATTCGTTAATTTCGAGCGTCTTCATAATTAACTATTGTCAGGTTCTTATTCACTCCTAACTGCTTAGAGTCTATATATCGCCTTATAATTTAATTTCGAGCAAAAATCTGAAAGCCACCATCTTAAATTCAATCATTACGGTAGTATACTATAGTTCTGTCAATCATGTTTTCAACTCACACCAATTCGTGATCCTGAGTGCCGATGTCGTTCAGAGGAACAATGAAAGCTCCATGACCAAACCATCCAGTTCAGAGAACATAACTGCCTCATATCGTTTAATTTTAGTAGACGCTTTCAGCTGTGTGGCAGAGCAAGTTTTAATTTCATTCGGTATATTTATTTTTGTGGCAAATGTTCAGGTACAAAGAATACTAAAAACACCTCTCTTACTGGAGTTGGCCTCAACTAGCCAAAAGGCTCATAATTTTCCTTTTAGCCTTATTCTAGTACATTACTATATTCAATTTTAGTAAAATGTGTTAATAGGTGTTATTATTGATTTTTTATGATTAAATTGTGAATAAATACATGGAATAGTTAGTTGTTCTATACCTAATAGAATCATATAATTTCACTGTCAGTTACATTTGGTTATCATTTTAAGCTTCAGGCAATATAGCTATACATAATAAAACTAGTTTATATCATTACTGGTTGGTGTAATTTAGTCGATCTATTCAGACGAGTCATTATCAGGTAATCAGCATAAACCTTAAAGATTTAGTAACGATATTCATCACAGGAGCAATAAATAACACGTTTGAGCTCAAGACCGTAGTGTTTGTCTTCCCAAGGAATCCCTTATCAATCTTTGTCAATCAGCTGTCACTAAATACAATCCATCGTAGTGGTTCTGTTTCACTTCATTTGGAAATGATATCAAACTAGTTTCCCTCTGAAGATCAACTCGTAAGATGTAAGCATTGCAATTATATCAAAAAAAACGTCGACAATAAATGGTTGTGACAATTCTGAACACTGAATGCTTTCTTTGAACTCATCGACTCTCCACATTGTAAACAGTGGCATATTTCAGAAATGATATTGATGAATATTTTTGCTTGAACGAACTTAAAGCATATATTTTTCAGGTAATACCAAATGTTTGTTATCCATTCCTAGAGTTTTCTATTGGATTTTAAAGCAATCATGTGTCAATGCGTAAACTAAAGATAGGGAGTTAAGTAGTCTTATCAATGCTGATGGGCTAGTGTCTGATGAAATCTCGGTTGGCTTTTGCCAACTTGTGTCATATGTAACGTAGGCGAAAAATCTGTTTACCAACCAAAAATCGAGTATTCTGTGCAACAGTCTACGCTGTTTTACTTTATGGATATGAAATATAGGCTTTAAAAATAGAAGATATTCGTAGATATCTTCAAAAGGTTCCTGGCCTATCTTCTGACCTTCAAGTGAGATTAGACGAAGAGTACTGGGTAAAAATGCCAAATAGGTTGGTGAGATTGTTAATCTTCATCAACTGAGTTGGTTGAGACATATATTGCCTGTATATTACCAGCACTGACCTCGACGCCCTACTTTTGCTGATGTAAAAGTGCATTAGAATAATGTTAGGAGGGACCAAACTAAAACGTGGAATCAATCCATGAAGTTGTTGGCTGTTGGACTGAGCTATGTTATTAGGCGCAGACTACCTAGTTGGGGTTCACACTGTTGTCGTAACCAATGGTTAACGATGATGAGTATCATGGCTCGGAATCAGTCATAATGGCACAGACAAACTCCCCCTTTTTCTTCTTTTAGGTTTTAAGTTTTAAAATTATCATATGCTTCTTTTTTATTCCGCAGAATCACATTTTTTTTCTGAATTATATGTTCAGTGCCTAATCTTTTCTTTTACGATTAATACTTCAACCATTTCTGCCACTTTAACATCTCTCTGTACCGATGTGTGGCAACTTAAACCGTCTCACTTATGTTCCAGGTTCTATGTTAATCATGACTGACTGACTGTTGCTGCTACCTTGACGTGGTGGTCGGGCTTGCCTATCGTGATGGACCAATCGAGCTATACTGACTGGAACAATCGTTCCTCAAGGTCCTACCATGCCAGACAGGTCGGTTGAAGAGCGGTAAGACTAAAAGCAGCAAACCCAAGGTCCGAAGGCGAAGTCGTACTGCTGACTGTACAGAGGTGTGACAGCAGTAAGGTGTTTCCTTCAGATAACCAGCATAACAGCGATGCTGCCTTCCCACAAGGAGGGGTGGGATTAGAAAAGGTCGACCCTAAAAATGAACACCTCGCCTTATCCCACGGATATCCATCTCCAGCGGTAACGTCCTTTGAAGAACGGAGCTAACACAGAAACTACCCACAAAAAGGTTGTGTGTGACCGACCTCAAGCAGTTGTCCTATGGGCACTGCGGTCACGCTCTCAGGTCATTAAGACCACTTCTAACCCGATTTCCTTTTCAGGTACTTCTAGAAGAACCCTTCCACGTTGTGGGCAACCGGGAAGTGATAACTGCCCTCATACCTCTAACAGCACTCAAGACCACTGACTGACGTAAATAGTCTAATCCAAATTACTTTAATCTGCATTTTTAAATAATAGATAAGCAACTAGTATATATGTAGTTGTGTACAACATGATGAACCAGCGAATTTATATGTATGAAAGCAATTGGGTGTTGAGAAAAAAATCGATTTCTACGTTTCTGTTAGGTGGTAGTGGGGAGATTGTTTAATTCATCTGCCAATCACTTTTATTGCTCATTATTTTTATTTTTGGTATTTTTACAAATTTGGATTCATTTTATTTTTGAACGCAAAGTGTCCTACATCTCTGCCATCATGAAAGATACTTTTCTCTTTCTAGTCAATTGCTATTTAAATTAGTCGTTTTTTTACTCTTCTCACAAAGATATTGTAAAGGTATCTGTCTATGAAAAATGATTGTTTGTTTTTTTCGTTCAATATTCTTAGGTGTCACAAAAAAATCGATTCAAGATTTAATTTTTTTTTGAACTAACTAGAGCTAAGGACATTTATAGAAAGTAGTTCGTTTATTCATTCTTCTGATCAGTTCAAGTTATGAGTAATTCATCACTGTATTATGAAAACACCTTCGTTCGTCTTATCCATAGACTACATATTAATTAAGTGTTATTCAAGTTTGAACCTTCATACTATTGATTTAATTCGAATTCTTTCCATGACTAATTTCTCATTCTGTATAGTACTTCATTGATAAATTGATGAATTAACAGACAAAATGTATCTATCTGAAAAGAAAACATTAACTTGAATGTACTACTATAAGTTCTGACGCATAATGTTTAGCTTCATGTCGGGTACGCTAACTTGTACTTGGTCGACAAGTTAAAGTAAATCCAGGTAAAAACAATGATAACTAGATGTTCAATACGAATGAAGAGCTACGAACAAATACATATGTGATGTATTCTATGTTATCACACTTGGATTCTCCTAATAGTTTTTTCCATGTTATAAATGTGTACACTAAGTAACTGAATTACAATAGTACCGTATTTCTTTAAAACGAAAAGGTTATATGTATGTATAGGCTGACTTCTGACTGACAGGGTTCTTCTCATAAACAACTTCAAAAAGAAATCCTTTCAATAATTAACGTCCAGTGCTTCCAGGTTTTCCATGGTAGTCTAACTTCAGTCGACTCATGATCTCAACTACATAAAATTACGAAAATCTCCACAAAACCTCCTTTCTGACAATGATCATATGCTGACTAGTGACTTGCTCCATGAGGTAATTTTTGGAGTTCTAGTGAGAAGCAGTAACCAGCGGAGTTCAACCAGGTCTGTTTGGAGATATCAACTCATTGAAGCTATTGGTGAATGGTTGCTCAATTTCGTGGATCGGTTGAAGTTAGACATTAACACCGTTGGATGACGGCTCAGTGGTCTATCGGTTAAGTTCTCCGGCGCGAGACTGGTAGGTCCTGGGTTCGAATCTCGCGAGGCGGGATCGTGGGTGCCCACTGCTGAGGAATCTCATAATAGGACGAAACGGTCGTCCAGTGCTTCCAGGTTTTCCATGGTGGTCTAGCTTCAATTGACTCATGATCTCAACTATATAAAATTACTAAAATCTCCACAAAACCCCCTTCTGATAATTAACGTTAAACATAAAATAATGATTAGTCATATAGCATGTATAGGATGACCTTTATTCACTATGTTTTCTGCTGATCATGATTTGTTTATGGCCTGTTATTTACTCACTCTTAAATTTCAGCATGAATAATAGTTACAACAATTTAAACCCATTGCTGTAACATGTGTTACTTTTTAATAATGAGTCATATGGATTGACTAATGTCCTTTATACTAATCTTCATTGAAATCATGAACCAATCGACGTTAGACCATTATTAAAATTGTGGAAGCATTGGGCAGCCGTCTCATCCTAGTATGGAACTTCGCATGCGGGATCATGGATGGACACTGCTAAGAAGTCCCATAATGGGATGAAACAGTAGTCCAAAACTTCCAGGTTTTCGGTGGTGGTCTAACATTGATTGGTTCATGATCTTAATGAAATTCAATAATCTCCACAGCCCCATAAGTATTGATAATTTATTGTTGTGCTTTCGGATACATAAATGAGTTGTTATCTTTAAATTGTGATCAAAATGCTTAGAATATTAAATTATAGCTGATTAAAAATCAATATCATTTTTTTCATTTGTATTCTCTTCACTGGACCACTTAATTATGAGTCTTTTATTGTCTTTCTTAACAGTGTTACTATCAAAGATGGATAGTGGCTATTCGGGACTCGTCAGGTGGATGTACCTGCATCTCAGGGTCGATATTCACCCTGGGACTCGAACCCAGTACCACTAGCTTCAAACTCCATCGCATTATCCACTCAGCTACGGAGTCCTGATAGCCACTTGCTTGTGCAATGGGGTGAAGTTTAAATTCAATTAGTATTGTTTGTTTGAATCTTCTCATTGATGTTTAGGACTGCAACTGATCACCCTCCAGCTGACGAGTCCCAAATAGGACGAAACACGCGTCCTGGATTCCACTGCTATCCACTATCTACCTTTGCTTACAATGCTTTTAAATTAAGGCTATATTGAGGCAATACGCACAGTATGCACATATGCCAATTAGAGACTGACCAGTTGCAGTCGTAAACAACCACAGCTAGACTCAACCAAACAATACTAATTGAAGTGTTGCTATCAGTATAAATTTCAGAGTGTATCATTTTGTGATATGATAACCATTCATCAATAATTATCATTTTTTAGTACTGTCAAGCTGTGGTCATAGAAATTAAGTAGTCCATTCTCAGTCTATCATAGGAGTGTTGAAAAACCAGTTGAAATCGGGGAGTTGTGGGCAACTATTTCTTCCCACTGTAAAAGGCTGTATATAACAGTTCTAATCATTGATTACTTTAAAGGTTAAATAAATGCAGGATATTTTGGGTTAGATTGGAGTTGTCTTTCATCTTGAATTAACTCACTAACCAGGAAAACATTTAGCACTGAATAGTTGTTTCGTCCTGGTGTACAGCTCCTGAGCAGTCCATACCCATGACTCCATTAGAGGTCGAGTTTAGGAACTTAAAGGTTCCTTTGACTCATCAACAACTGTCTAATGTTCTCCAGTCTTCAACGAATCCTCAGGTTATATCAATTTAATAGCCAAATTTTATTTAATCTCTAATTGGGAGGAACAATACTATTTATTGAGACATTGGACTTAAGCTACAAGAATGACAGATTGGAAATCCGATTTATGTTGTTGTCATTAGAAAATTATTGCTTGGGAAATGTTGGAGATGCACAGCTCAGGTGAATGCTTTTGATAGTGTTATGTTTTCTGAGCTAAATAGTTTAATGGTGGAGCTTCCATTCCCTCTAGATGCAAAATGCTACTTCAAGACTAGTCTACTTTTGAACTAGTGATAAGGAGTGTAGTAGCTGAGTGTGTCGACCACTTCACTTAACTCGGGAGTCCCATCAGCTCTATTGGGTTGGTGCCTGACGAAATCTCGGCATGATCCAGAAAGTTCGGTTGGCGTTTCATAGCTTGTGTCACTTGTAGTGTAGGTGAAGTGTCTGTCTGCTAGCCAAACGGAATATACACTGTGCAGCAATCCTCCCTGTTCTTACTTATGGCTTTAGAACATGATCTGTGGAAGTAGATACTGATAGGCTGAAGATTTCGGATCATAGATGTTTTCGTAGTATTTCCTGCGTTTCATGAAATGCCTGTTAAATATTCTCTTAGAAATATTGAAAGATACAAATCCAGAAATACTTCTTTTCAATTAATTCCTCATCATAGTTCTAAACACAGATATGATGTATGAAATTCGGTTAGCTGCCAAACTAGTTGAGCAGTGTAATAATTTTCAATCATTTAGAAATATTTTTCTAAACTTAGCCTTATCTGTCAAAACCCTGATGACAATTAGTTAGTTACCAAAACAGATATCCCGACCGCAGCTACTATCTTGATAAGTTAGTCGGACTCACATATTGTGATGACCTATTCAAGCCAGATTGACTAGAACACGTCTCTTTAAGACCATGGATACTAGACAGATAAGCTAGAGAGCAGTAGGACCAGAAGCACCGAACTCATGACTCAAGGATGAAGTTTTATCTGCAACTGTTTAAGGGTGTAACAGCCAGTATTTATAGCGATACTAACTTTCCACAGAGAAAGCAAGTAATTGAAGAAAGTTAATGCTGAAATTATCACACCTCAACTTGTTCCATGGATTTCTGTTGCCAGTGGTAAGGGCTTAAAATTACCGAGCTTATTTATCAAAAACTACTCTCACAAATCCTTTGTGTGTTACTTAGTTCAAGCTGTTTTCCATTGGGCAGTGTAGCAAGCTTCCAAGTCATCAAGACCATCAATAACCCAGTTTTCTTTTCAGGTTCTTCAATATAAAGCAATCCTCAACGGTGTAGGCAACCAGGAAGTGACAGCCACCCTCACACCTCTAACAGCACTAGTGACCAACTTGAAAAACTAATTATTTAGATACCATTGTAGTAAATGCGAACTCAGGAGTGGAAAACCAATCTATTGTTTAGTGCAAAATTACAGAGTTTTTTCGTAAGATGTGAAAACCATACATTAAATACTTCATTTGCAAATCCTCCATTAATTGTCTCAAACTTCATCGTCTTTCATAGCTATTACGATTACTCTCTGTTTACATTTTCGTTCTCTTCGATTCGACCTCAACCTTCTGCTGCCAGGCATTCCACTTCTAACTGATGTTACATTAGTTTTGTCGACATGAGCAGTATATACCACATTATAATAAAGAATCTAAGCGTGATTTATCTGAGGTATCATTTTACTGACTAGCTAACAGTTCGGTCGAGATAGCCAGAATGAAGAAAAGCTCCACTTTATTTTAAACGTACTCATATTTTAGCTATCATAAATAACACTAAATTTAGATGATATATTGTTAAATAATCTACATTTCGGTTGGTATTAATATTATTTTTCACCTGTTAATCCTATACGATACTGTTGTGTAGAACTATGATCATGTGAAGTTAATTAGAATGAGGAAAAAAAATCAAGTCAGCTTCAGAATCGTTGAGAAAATCACTATGTAGTTGTTTCGTCATAGTCTGAGCGTTTGCACCACTCTTGAATTTGTGTATCGGATAAATATCCCACATTTCTTTGTCAAAAAAAGGTGAAACACCGAACTCATATCCTAAATTCATTTTATAAGTACTTGACAAAAGATGCGATCACTCTTATTTCCTCCCCTCCCCAAGCTTTTAGCTTCACCATCATTTTAAACTTATATTTCTCGGATTTATCCTCTTTCCCAGCCATATTCAATACTTATTCTTTTTCACTATGGTTGATATCATGATTATTTCGGATTTTACCAATGACATAGAACCATGTCATTACATTTTAATTTCTGTAAAAACTATCTAACTGATTGTAAGTTAACTAACTTTAATTCATTGTTATATCGTAGAATCTAATTCCATTGGTTACCTTCAACGTTTTCAATGTTGAATAGGTGTTTTTTACCCCTCACTTTCGGCCACTTTTCAATCCATTTGATGTATGGGTGCTAAATAATGAAGTGCGATGTTCATTAAAGACTTCCTTTCAAACTCCTGAAGTTAACCACAACTCTCTGCTATGAATGTGGGAGTATAGCTCAGGCCAATAAACTAAATGAAAAGTACAAATACACATTAAAGCTAATGATTGGAATAATATCTCCGATGAAAACTATGTTCTAACATCTAGTAGTCAGTCACCTATTAAATGAATAGGGAAATAGATGATCTATCGAACACTGATAAGGTTGTGAGCGATCTCAGCTATTCTCTAGTACATATTTACTACGTAATACATTAGCTACCAGACAAACTACGGATAATAGTAAATTATTTTTTTCCAGTTGTATTAAATAATTCAATAAAATATTAACAAATGAAGGTAAATAATCATCGCTTTGTCAATAGTAGGTGGCTTCAATTCATAATTCCTTCTTTTCAACCTTATTGTATATAAAGATCAAGAAAATTTTCATATTATAACACATCAAATTTCATTGATCTTATTCACCTCATGATCTCTCTCATTCGCTCTTAGTTTCGTTCTAATCTTACTATATGCGCATGCGTACACATGATTTTATGTATTGTTAAATAGTATACATATGTAGTAAACGTGACCTAATAATTGTAACTAGTTTTGTTGGTCGGTTAGATTGCAATTACTCACGTGTCTGAAAGCCGTAAAATCACTGGTCTGATATTGATCTTGATATATATATATATATATATATATATATATATATATATATGTATTTTACGTTAATCTTTATTCGAAATTATACTAGTATTCCTTTGTGTCAACTAAAACAATTGTGTTCAAATGACTTCTTTTATTTTTGATCATTGTTTTTTACTCCGATAGTTTTAATTAAAACGTTCAGTGTGGGACTTGTTCCATTCAGCTAATTATAACTTCATTCCATTGTGTGGCTGTGTTTGGGAAAGAAATCTAAGCAAGTTCGAACCCCCAAGTATATCTCTTGAAATTAGACTATCTAGTTAGTCTTGTTAATCATCATGCAGTTAGCATATAGTATTCGGCATAGTGTAGGAACGTATACTTAATTGTTGTGTTGTGTTGAGCTCCCAAATGTCCTGGTACGGCCGAGAGTGGGGAGAGTCCGCTCTCCCTCTCCAAATGCTCTCACATGTCCACGCGTATATAGCCTATGCCAAGGAAGTCCTACTCACTGTCGTCTCGTGCCACAGGTGTTGTTTACGAAATTGAGAGAACGAAAAGAGAATGTCCAGAGCTTTAACCGGGTTGGTGGACACAGAAAGTTCACCTAGGGGAGTTGGAAAACCCTGATTCCAAACCAATGGTGCACATGAGCTCCAGTATCCTGATGGAACAAATGGTGTATGAATCAATCGTTGGTCACCGGCTACCATGGGACTGTATCTCCTCACGATGCTCCACTGCCTTGTGGATCAGATCTTTAGGTCAAAGGCTCTGAGTGTGGCCCATTGAGGAAACCACCTGCTTCAGTTTGGGCACCTGGGCAGTATCACAGCCCTCATACAAATCAAATAAGATTTGTGTGGCGCATATTTATCTGGTGTTTCCTTGTACCAATATTTATGTGTTTAAATAAATAATAAATGTGTTGTGTTGGAATATGGGTTTGTTTTCACTAAAATTAACTCATGGGTGTTTTTTTCAGAACATTAAATTCTTTATCGATTAAACCATTATAAGAGCGATGAATGGAATTCAAGTGGGCACTCCAGATTTATGAAAATAAAAATATCAGTATTGAGTTTGTTACTCAATGATGATACGAAATGAAAATCGTACTACATTATCGATCTATTAAGTTTAAAACTATGACCTACTGAATTCCGATTCATTAACTTGTGCAAGTGTCATGTTTGTCGTGAGAGATTTAAAGTCCATCGGTTGAATCACGTGTTGACATTTCTGAAAATATTGATTTCAAGCTAGAAAGAAAAAGAATCGTTCATTGTTCCCTATGTTTCTAATGCTTTTTTTCAACCAACAATACCTCGTGATAAAAAAATACCTCCAATTTATATTGGTTGTTATGCTGTTTTTCTGTACTATCCAATGGGATATATATACTTTAAAAACTCATTTTGTCCAAAAATCATAGGAATCACGCGCTACTTTTCTCTATCTGAATTTGCATGTATATGCTTTTCTCTCTACTTAGTTTCTTGATTTGTTTCACAGAATATATACGTATATATGTAGTATGTTTTTACGTGTCCATTTCTAATTGTTCACATTTAGATAATTTAATTAAAAAAAAGAAGATACTTATGGATGATATCACGTTTCATACTAACTCTACAATTTATAACTAACACAATTTAACTTAAACTAAGGGGAAAAATTAATTTTTAAGAAGTTAAATCTAAAAAGAAGAATGATAATTATATCGTCATAGTTAAAATCATGAGTCAATTGAAGGTAGATCACCATGGAAAACCTGGAAGCACTGGACGGCCGTTTCGTCCTATTATGAAAATTGTGCTCAGTGGTTCTATCGGTTAAGTGCTCTGGCGCGCGACTGGTAGGTCCTGGGTTCGAATCTCGCGAGGATGGATCGTGGATGCGCACTGCTGAGGAGTTCCATAATGGGACGAAACGGCCGTCCAGTGCTTCCAAGTTTTCCATGGTGGTCTAGCTTCAACTGACTCATGATTTCAATTATGAAAATACTGAAATCTCCACAAAACCCCTTCTGATAATTATATCCTTAAAAATAAATTTAGATATAAAATAATGTGTGTTTCACATTCGTGAACCTATGAATTATAAGAAAAACTTGAAAATTCTACTATATTTCAGGTATTTTAATGTTTACGAATAACTTAATCAAATGTTAACTAATGAATGACATAAGAAAGTTATGAAATGTCCAATTCAAGTTAGTTTTCATGTTGATTACCTTCATATAGTTTCATATTTAGTCGTTATAATTTTATCAACATAGTACATATGTAGTGCATGTACCAATTAAACAATGCTCTAATCAGATGAAGTACAGATAATTACTGTGAATAGGTTAACCTTATCAGTCAGTCAGCTACAACGTAGGACCAGGCACATTTATGCATCGGTCCAAGTTGCCATACCTCGTTAGCACAACAAGATGAACACCGGATTCATAGAAGTAGTTAATTTAGTGGTGGTAATATATAAAAGAAAGATTGTATATAAGGATATAGTATAGGAAGGAAGATAGATATGGAGAAATTTTAATCTCTCAGTTAAAGGGAAGATCAAGAGTGTATACACCTACGCGATTGTGATCGATTCTGAGCCATGTCACCTAGAGTCTCCAACCATTGTTTACGATAGTCACGCGGACCCCAACCACGTAGTCTGCATCTACCAACATGGCTTAGATTAGAAGTTAATGACTTCAAGCACTGATGCCAGGTTTTGGTTTGGCCCCCTCTAACTCTCTTCCAACTATCCCCAATACTAGTCAGCATAGTGCGTCGTGGTAATCTGTGTTCAGGCATACGTAACACGTGGCTCAACCATCTCAGTCGATGAAGATTCATGACCTCATCAACTGATTTACCATCATTCCCTAATACCCTGTGTCTAACCTCATGATTAATAGCAAGTATAAAACTCTAATGATTTGCATCGAGTTTTTGATAATTGTGGTGTAGATAGATTCATTTAACGGTTTTTTCCTCTCTACTTCATCCTCTCTACTTCATGATCCTAGTTAATGTTTTCTTTCGGTTACTATCTTTTCTGTCAAGTTTACATGTTACATTAATAATTATAATAATTATAATAATTATATTTCACATGAGTACAAATTGACCGATGTTAATTGGAAATGTTAATGGAAAACATTTTCCTGCCCCTCCTGGTATGAGAAGAAATGCCGCCAGGTATAATGGTTATTTGTGGGAAACGCCTCACTGCTGCCATACTCTACGTTATGATGGGCAGTGTCCGCACTCTGATATTAATACACGACGTGCTACATGCTAACCCCCTCCCACCTAACTACTCGAGCGAGAACACAAAAGTGGATGAGAAAGCACATTGGGCTCTCAAATAAAATCCAAAACTACTCTCATGTATATACATCTCTACCCTCTAGAAAATCAATCCATTTCTTAACCGATGATGTGCAAATGTCTTCCAGGTCATCCCTGATTACCATCATTTGGCTACTTCTGATTGGCTCACCATATCACTCTAGTATAGTCAGCAGTACCATTCTGCCTTCGTATCTTACGTTTGTTTTCTTGGTTTTGTCTCCATGCAGCTGGCCTGCCTAGCGTAACAGGACTTCAAAAAACAAATTTTTCACCATCTCTACTCTGAATGGGCCATCATAATTTACTAAACTTAGTCACCTCGTCAAGTTAATAATTATGATCTGTAGTTGTCTAAGCATTTGACTGTCAACTACTAAGCTGGAAATCCAAGCTCGGCTCTACTTAAGTCGGTTTAATCGACTGTTCAATATTGCTAACCCTGACTAAAGATTATGGTTCTAATAAAGTAAACTAAGTGTCTGAAATCGCTACACTATATCAGCACAGTAAGCTTAAATTATCTAGACAAGGTATTTTTATTTTTTTATTTTCTTTATTTAAACACAAATTTTGGTACAAGAGGGCACTAATTATATATGCGCCACACAAATCTTATTTGATTTGTGTGAGGGCTGTGATACTGCCCAGGTGCCCAAACTGAAGCAGGTGGTTTCCTCAATGGGCCACACCCAGAGCCTTTGACCTAAAGATCTGATCCACAAGGCAGTGGAGCATCGTGAGGAGATACAGTCCCATGGTAGCCGGTGACCAACGATTGATTCATACACCATTTGTTCCATCAGGATACTGGAGCTCATGTGCACCATTGGTTTGGAATCAGGGTTTTCCAACTCCCCTAGGTGAACTTTCTGTGTCCACCAACCCGGTTAAAGCTCTGGACATTCTCTTTTCGTTCTCTCAATTTCGTAAACAACACCTGTGGCACGAGACGACAGTGAGTAGGACTTCCTTGGCATAGGCTATATACGCGTGGACATGTGAGAGCATTTGGAGAGGGAGAGCGGACTCTCCCCACTCTCGGCCGTACCAGGGCATTTGGGAGCCTAGATAAAGTTCAGAGTAGTAGAAGTGCTAACAATATTAATGATAATAGAAAAAATAAGACACAGACAATATGAATTGAGAAGAAAGGACGAATTCGTAAAATAAAAAGTATGGTAAAGTTTTAAAGCTCAAAATCCAATAAAAGACAAATAGTGAACACATGTACATCATTATAATCGATTTTGATCTCAATCACTCGACGTCTCCAACTAATAATCATAGTTATTGCACAGAACCTAACCAGGTGATTTACGCCCATCATTATCACTCAGTCTGACAATCAATAACTTCATAGACTGATGCCACCATTTGTTTTTGGTCTCCCTTATCTTACTTTCAATCTACTCTCACTTTAACAAACATCATCATTTTATTTGGTATCTTTACCTACTATTTAGTGTCTTATTGTTATTACTAGTGTAGTAACCAAAAACTTGGTGAGGAAAATCGAATTATTAGTTTATGCAAAATCACACAGTGTCTTTGTAAAATATGAAAATCATACAATAAATACACCGTTTGCATATCTTCCTTAAATTTTCCTTTACATATTCGATCATTCTTTCAATCCATTTGTTATTTTAATTCCTCTTCGTTTTCCTTTTTCTGCTGGTAAGCATCCCACCTTCAATTCCTACTACATACTGCTTATGTCTGTTCGCATAAGTAGTGCACATCGTACTAGTATGGTTATTAGGCCACTATTAGTACTTGATAAAAACAAACTCCAGATTAAACTAGCTTCCACAAACTACTTATTTACTTACGCCTGTTATCCCTTGTGGAGGGGCATAGGCCGCCCACCATCATTCTCCATCCAACTTTATCCTGGTCAATCCTTTCCAGTTTCTATTCATCCTTTTGATGTCTGCTTCCAATTCTCGGCGCAGTTTGCTCTTTGGTCTTCCTCTTTTCCGTTTTCCTTCAGGATTTTAAGTCTGGACATGTATGTCCTATTCACTTCCGTCATCTTTTCCTAATTTCCTCTTCAGCTGGACTCCACAAATTAAGTTCTTTCAAACGCAGATGTCCCACACAGAACGTAACCCATAAATAATCAATCTCCTTCTCTTTATTATTCACGTTTTTTCGTTTGCTTTTTTAATTTTTCTCTTTAGATGACTCGCCTAATTCATGTCATGAATATGATACATTACTTATGCTTCCTTCTTCATCATCATCTTCTACATCATCAATTGGATACATCAATAATCATTGTAATTCCATGTGTTCAAGTCCTACAGAAATAGATTTTTTCAATTCATCCGCTTCTTCATATGCTAATAACTGTAGCAATAATAACAGTAATAATAATACTAATAGTATTAATAATTGTTATAGTACAATATCTCCTATTGAATGTTCTTCTTCATCGTCAAATAGTTCTTGTTGTTCATTTAAATCACAGCAATGCTACAATTGTATAAACTCAATTCAGGTGAAAAATCATTTGAATAATAATAATGATAATGTATCATCAAAATCTCCCAATAACTCTCCAACTACTACTAATACTGCCATTAGTAATAGTGATAGTAGAACTACCACAATTACTAATTCCTTTGATACTATTGCTACAGATAGTACTGTTATTGTTTCTACTTCTAATCCATTTGCGAAATTGTTTACAAGTTCAAATAGTTCACTTATTTATCATCAAACTCAACCACGTATTTCATCATTATCAATGAAAACTAATAAACCTGTATGGCAAATGAAATTCACACGTAAACAGTATGTTCATAATCGTACAATAGTTAATAGTAGTTCTTCCATTGCATCATTAACACGATCTCGTCAATTGCATCATCATCACAACAACCACTGCCATCAACAACAATTACATCACTATTATCATCATCAATCTAGACGCCGTTTCTCTTCCTTATCAAAGAAATCATTTCCTGTAAATAATAATCATATTGATCAAATCTATAAGTCACATCCAATTTCACTCCATTATGATTATACTCCTAGTAATAGTGATGTAGTACAACAATTACCATCTAATCAAGCTGTTACGTCACGTCAAGGACAGACTGTTCAATATCCTATCCATGATTTATTATCCACTTATACATTTCAGTTATCTCCATCAATTTCAAATAATCAAAGAGAAAAGTTGTTCTATAATGATAATACCATTGACAATAATAATAGTAATAATAATGCTGAGGGTACTGTAAATATTCTAGAAAGTAAGGAAAATAGTCTTATGTATACACCTGTTCCAATAAAAAAAGAACATAATGAATCATTGTCTATTCGACCGTCATCATCATCTTCATTTCCAATAACACCAACAGTACCTAGTGTTAGTACTACTGATTCTGTAACATGTAAAAGCCAATCTAAAACTAATTCGATCCATCATTCTATAAATATATCTAATCCTGTTCATAAACGTTTGCATTTGTTACAATTTATTAGTAAACTTTTACAATATTCTTCTGACTCATCAACTTCATCATCTTTAACGAATTCCACAAATTCATGGTCAATGTCATCATCATCAACCTCTACATTCATTTCTTCATTATTTCCTACAACATCTACAAGTTCATTTTGTTTAATTAATCAACAACCGGATGAATTTATACTACATTTATTCAATCCTAATTCACAATATCTTAATTGTGTTCAATGGATTGATAAACAAGCACGTATTTTCCAAATAAGAAATCCACAAAAGTTGTCACAATTATGGGGATATTATCGTAAGAATGTTAATATGACTTTTGAATCGGTTAGTCGTAGTTTAAGGTAAGTTATTATTTAGTTTAGTTCAGGATTAGATTATCCTCAACGTTGTAAATGTTATATTGTCTGTTGTATTCATCACTTTCGGCTACTTTCTCGCTCATATACTGAGCTGTTTGCTGGATATTCCAATTGATTGATTAGTGACTAATGATCAATGTTATGTTTGTCTAGTCGTTTAGTGTTCGTCGAATTCTATTGACTAAATTGTAATGTGGCCATTAGTCGAAATTATCCCACATCGAGTGTACTATGTTTTGATGTCTAATGGTTAAAGGTAAACGATAGGAAACTCTGAAATCAGGATTTGTGTCACGTGGCACCTGTCAGCAAAGTGTGCCTGGAAATCTCAAAGGAACTGATGCTTTCTGTTGGACTTAAACCTGCGTTACGTAGGTTTACAGACTGACTTTTACAGGTCAGTTGCGGCCTGAGTAGCTGAGTTGTAACACCTCGAACTGTAGTGTGAGTTAGACTCTACCAGGAACATCAGTTTGCTCAAGACGATAGTCACACCTTACTGACAAATTCCAAGTACAACAAAACTCTAGATCCAAGGTTTTCTATTGACTGCCTCCAACCACTAACTGACATCTTAAAGAGTGTAATTTTCGTTAACGATTCCATTTTATATGTACTTTTTTCTGACATATTGTTTCAAGTTACAGTGATGTGTCTTTGACAGGTAATTGCATATAATTCCAAACGCCTGAAATTAATGAAATCTTTCCTGAAAATTACATTTCACTATTCAGAACACCTGAAAAATGAGCAAAACTGCTAAATATAACACATGCTTAATACTCAAAACATTTGAAATGGTGAAGATTTGTAGCTCAGGTGGATGATTTGTGGTGGGGAGATTTCATCGTTCTTCTGAACCACAGCATCAGCACAAACTTCAGGTAGCAATGAAGTGTTCTAATTTCTCCACATGGCTCACAGAAGTAAACAATGACAAGTTAAAGATCAACAATAACCAATCAACATCTAGGTCTACAGGTCAATCTGTGAGCCATATGAGGAGAAATTCGAACACTTTACTGCTACCTGAAGTTTGTGCTGATGATGTTGTTCAGAAGAACGATGAAAGCTCAACAACCAAACCATCCAGTTCAGAGAACAAAACTCCATCAAGACTCAAAACATTGTGGAAAACTCTTGTCATTTTCTTTTTTTTTTAAGTAAATTCTGATTATCATCAACCATCAATTGTATATAATTTCACCAGTGTCTCTCTCTCTGTGTATCTGTTTATTTCACATTATATAGATTGTATTATGTCTCTGGGAAATTAGAACGTATTCGTGGTCAACGTAATCAATATCGTTTTTTAGACATAAATGCCTAAAGTACACAATTACACAATATTCATTTATGATTTTTTTTCTCTTTAGTTTACAACATCCCGCCTTCTTCATCATCATTTTTTTATTTACCCCTCTTTATTTTTTACCTTTCTTGTTTTTTTAGAACTATTTTTAGTGACAAACAGATTAGCATATAACATTTTAAGAAGCAATATACTTTGTATATTTTCATTTATGATATGTGTTACAATGCTTTATCTATTGAATTATTACTATGATCATTATTATGGTAACTATTTCTGGTGGGTATGGCCTATAGCTCTTCCACTAGGAGTAACAGGCTTAAATAAATATTTTAACTATAATCGTTATGTAGTTCCTGTATGTATACACCTACACACGCACATCTTCTATCAGTTCATGTAAACATACACATTAAATATTCTTCTTTACACTTAATTATATACTTTATTATATAAAATTGTCTTTCTTATTAATTTCACTCAGATTAAATGAAATAAGCATTGAATGTTGTTTTCTATTCTTTTCATTGTTACTATCATCTCTTCTTATGATTACTTTCAATAGTAGTGATGATATCCATTGTTGAGTTGTTTTGTTTATTATTATTATTTCAAAGTACACATTAGTTTCTATTTTAAAATCTCCTTTCTCTTTGTCTTTCTATCAAATCTATTCAAACAAAGATTGACCTGCCTTAGTAACAATAATTAATTTCAAAAAGAGAGAAATAAATATTACAGTATGTTTTTTCATTTTGATTCATATTGATAATCGTTTTTGTTTTCCAATTAGAAAGAGAGAGAGAGGGCGGGAGGCAAACGAGTCAATTAATATTCAAGAATAGTAGTCAATTTTTACTCCATTTTTTTGTTGCCAAGTATACATATTTAAATCTAAATGAATTATATGAAAAGAAGAACAAAAAAAACAAAAATTAATTTACAGATTATTTTTATTTATTTACTTATTCGTTTATTTATAATCAATGTGATATTTTCCTGTTAATTGATTAATTCATTGATTTGTTTGTTTGTTTGTTTTTTATCTTTCTAATTGATCTATTCAATATTGAGAAGTTTTATTTGTTTGCTTCGTTTTGTTTTCTTTTCCGTAGAGAAAAATTAAGCGGAAAGAATAAAACAAAAGTAATTTTCATTATTTATTTTTTTCTTCCTTTTTATTAGTCGTATCTTTCAGTAGATAGATATCGTCAGTCAGAGCAGCATTTGACCCCTCCCCCCTGATCCCACGTATACAAAAATTATGCCTGTTACTAATAATAATGATATTGTTACGGTTATCGATCTTGTTTCTTTTTCTTTTTGCGATTGAAACATTGTTTGGCTTTAGTATATATATATATATATAAGTACTAAATTACCCTCTTCAGAAATAAATATTTTAATGAATCAGTTGACGATGATGATGAGTTTGTAAAGCAAACCCATACATTTGATAACGTTTTGCCATTCCTTCCCATCCTAGTCGGCTACGTTTTTCCCAAGTTCTTCTTTTTTTTGTTATCGTTGGTGGTGGCTGTTTTTTTTATTCCAATAAATTCATCTTCAGATATTTTTTTATTCTCCTTCTTCTTCACATTCTTATTTACTTGTCTTTTTTATAATATTTTATTCAGGAAAAAATCTAGAATTTCCATGACTATCTACTTACATACCCTTAGTATCTGCCATAAAATCATTTGCTTTTTCCTATCATATCCTTGATTCTATTCATCATTAGTAGATAATAGTATGACTATAGAAATCGACTTCTACTTTTCTTTGATTTGAATGTATCTTACCATGAGTGGGTTGTTTTGTTTTGTATGGAAATAATACTAATATTACTACTACTACTACTATCTATCTATAGCAATAATATTAGTAATAATTATCTTTTAGTTACAGCCAATGCTTTCCCCCTGCCTTATTGCGCTTTCGGTCCTTTTTTTGTCTCTTTTATGTGTTTTTTTTGGTTGATTTTTTTATTGCCCCCTTTTTTTGTCGATGACGTATTACTATCGTCATTATTATTATTACTGTTATTCAGAATGATCAGTGTTTATTTATCTATTTTTAGTGGAATTTATTTTTTTATGAAGGAGAAGATAAAATACAAAAAACAGATAAATTTAAGAAATTTTTCAAATTAAATTTTTTTGTGTTTTCATTTGTTACTATAAAAAAAATGATGATCAGGTATCGTTTTCAGTCAGTCAGTCAGCTACAACGTAGGACCAGGCACATTTATGCATCGGTCCAAGTTGCCATACCTTGTTAGCACAACAAGATGAACACCGGATTCATAGAAGTAGTTAATTTAGTGGTGGTAATATATAAAAGAAAGATTGTATATAAGGATATAGTATAGGAAGGAAGAAAGTTATGAAGCAATTTTAATCTCTCAGTTAAAGGGAAGATCAAGAGTGTATACACCTACGCGATTGTGATCGATTCTGAGCCATGTCACCTAGAGTCTCCAACCATTGCTTACGATAGTCACGCGGACCCCAACCACGTAGTCTGCATCTACCAACATGGCTCAGACTAAAAGTTAGTGACTTCAAGCACAGATGCCAAGTTTTGATTCGGTCGCCCCTAATTTTCTTCCAACCATCCTCAACACTAGTCAGCATGGCTTGTCGTGGTAATCTGTGTTCAGGCATACGTAACACGTGGCCCAACCATCTCAGTCAACGATACCTACCTCATAGATATCGTTTTACAGTTTACGGATTGTTATTGTGATACAAACGGATCAAAATTCAAAGAGATCAATTCTGTTCCAATGTGTTTATGAACATAAGATTTCTATTTACTGACTTCAATTAAAATAGATTTCATTCAAAAGACCAATACCACACTAATCTGTGTCATTGTGGTCCTTAATTTGACTCTAATTAGATTGTTTCTGATTGTTATTAAAATATACATGTCGCTAATCCTCGTATATAATCATCAACTTAAACTGCGTTGGAACTGGCAGTAACTCTAGAAGACCTACAGGCGGAGTTATGTATATTCTTACGCTGACATTGATGAATAGGACAAAATACTATGATTAGTTTTGTATCTTAATCAACGACACATGGCTTTTGTCTCTGTGTACAATATAAGATAACTTTTCCGCTTAAACAAATTTGTTCACTTCTATTATGTAATCAAGTGGCTCAGATCCCTAACAAAAGTAAGTGATAACATTAGTAATTCTAGTGTTAACTAATATACTAAAATACACATACAATAAGGTCAACAAAATAATGCAAATTTTATAATAAATTATATAGTTGACAATAATATGAACCTAAATGTAAATGAGCTGATCGTAGTCATTCAGTTTCCAATTATGCGGAATTCGAAGTGTGGAGTAAATCCAGTGTACATAGCTCTTATGAATGCAATTCTTTGTTTGCCCACTTAATTAGACCGTTAGATTACAGTGTACTCTAACGACGACTTTACTTTAGGCTAATCCAACCGACAACCTTCACTCAGTAACTTGGATAACTAGCAGTAGTGGCTGGACATCCTAATGTTTATTAGTTCACTCATCTCCCTCTATCTTAAGTGGCCAATCAGGACACGAAGATACCGGTGTAGTATGTTCCAGCCAGATTGGTTGGTAAAGCCTAATCTGTGAGGCCTCAGTTGGCCCTCCTGGAATGGATTCTGTGTTTCCAAGGCTCACAAAACTACTGTGTGGATGTGACTTTATGGGGAACCGCGGCTCCGCAGGTTTTTACATGTATCTCGGCATCATAATATGAGCAAGTAAAACATTTTTGGTCATTACTTACCTTGAATAGGTATAGTCTACATGCATACTATGTAACACACGGACTTTCATCCGAGTATTCCATGGCATACATTCAGATATACCTACCCTGTGAGCAAATATACGTTACATGCACACCGGTAGCATACAGGTTTTATAGCATAGCATACATATGGATATATTCACCCACCTGGCAGGGTAGATGTTCACCACTCTCTTGGAAACGCATTCGATACACCAGACTCTTACATATTACATACATATCATTCAGCCCATGGCTACCTCCTCAGTACTTCCTGACACACACGCAAGCATCCTCTCAGGGGAGGTTGTTGGTCGCCTCCCTAGTATTTTCTATTATGTCTTTGACCTGATAGATTAGGTTGCTGATTTTATTAGACATAGGTTAGACAATATTTCAACTAACTTTTCCTTCGTTCGACACCACACACAATTTTCATATACCTATATACATGAACTACATAGACCCGAGGACTTCTGCAATTCCTGTACATAAGCATATACATCGGTGGCCCGGTGAGGTTAAAAGACCCTAGAATAAAATGCGAGTTGACTAGAGGTACAACAGAGTGGATGACCAGTCCGTTCTCCGTCGACCGCCTAAGTTGGTTAGCAAGGTCGCTCCTATTATCCATCAGCGCCACGAGGAGGCTTTAGGCCGGAATTCGCTACAGCCAAGTTACCAAGCTTATTTATTTTCAGATATGATTACTCAAACAACTACATGATTATGTATATCGATTACTCGACTACGAACGAGTCACATTTCTTATGTGACTAAGTCATTTGATAAATAAAAAACTGAGTAGTACGTGAATATTTAATTGACAGAAGTTTATGAACGGTAAAACATATACCTATGGTTAAATAAAATCTTACAAATAGGATAACATAGAAATACAGAGAGAGAAGAATGTACTTGTTATGACTTTATAAAAAATAATAGGCCGTATGCCGATTCGTTATTGATTTTATGTCCGGCCTTTTATCACGTGATTTATCCACCAATCTAAATACGACTTTTCCAATCTTGGCACTGTGCTAACCAATGACTTCGACCGGTATAAGTAATCTAGCGCCCTTATTGGTCCCTTGTCCGCCTAGCCTTTCCAATTGAGTCCAGAACACCAATTACAGCTTCTGGTATACGAATCATTTATTTCAAGCATACTCGGTTTATATACCAGACAGACAGACCACATCACACCATAAAATAAAAAATAATATTTGTACAAGATCAAGCAAAATATGGTTGTGAACGTGGGATACAATAATCAATAAACTGAATATAATTTAAGGACAGTAATTCATATAATAATTGTCCATGGGTCAAAATAAAGCTCGTAATAAGATGAATATAGATATACACAATCTAGTTACTCAATAGTTAAACAATAAGAATATATATAGAATAATAGTCCATTAATAGGTTCTGGGAGTTACCCGTACTTATGTCTTCATCAGGATATAACAGTATTCGAATTTTTAGATCGACGTTGTTATTAACGGACTGCGTCATCAAAACCTGTGTGAAGTCATTTGAATCTACAACGTTAGCGATTCGATTATATCGAATTCAAACATTGAGTGCGGAAAATATTCTGACAGAGTTTTGATTTAAAAACAGTTTATTCGTTTGCTGAAAGCAATAGGAAGGAAAAGGCTCAATTATTTTTTAACTTAATCTAAACATTTTGGATCCAATTGTCCCTTTTTTGTACATTGAGAATTCTACTGATAAGTATTTCCTAACGTAGGAATAAGTTAATCTGATAGGTAGTTTGTAAACTTGGGATACTCCCAAATTTTTTTCAAATTAAGAACCTTTCAATTTACTAACAAACTAAATAGCATAAACAAGTTGATAGTTTAAAATGATTTCATATAAAAATATAATCAATGAGTAGTTTTATAAAACCTGTTCTAATATGAACCCATTATTCTTTGCATAGAAGTTATCCAATTTTAGATACTTAATTATTCCTGAAATGATATACTGGTGGAAGTAAACGAGTGTCGATTCCTTAAAATATAATCTTAACCAACCTTAAACAAAGGAAACTAATGGTCTAAGATATGATTCTGTACACATGTTGTCCTTCGCTGTACAATTTATTCATCAACGCTTGATCAGTCGATAATTTAAAATAAGAGGATCGAAACTTTATAGGAAACCTGAGTGCCAAAAGTTGAATTATGATGTTTACAGCTCGTGGTTTTAGGATGACACTTAGATGTCAGAAGTGACCTTAACCAAAAAAATGATTTACTCACTCGTAATAGCCCACCCACACGTTCATTTCTCTAATCTTTCCTACTATATGAATTCCATCCTTCAGTATTAAATATTTTAGGTTGTATTGTTAATCGCTTTTGATTCATAATTATTCCCATTTTCAAATAATTTGAATTAAGTCATTAATATTGATCATATAGAACCAGTATCAGGAACTCTTTCTACTTTTCGATACATTTGTCGGGTGATATGTCAGCACAACTGAAGTTGAAAATAAAAATCACTAGATCCCCTCCTCAGAAAAACCCATTGATTTGATGGTATCGTACTGACAATACATGTGAACGTCCTAGTTTTAACTACGTGATGTAGCTTCATAGGTGCTCGTCACTGAAGAGTTCAATACTAGGAAGAATCAAGCCACTATTGCTCTCAATTTTCTTAAATGATATAAATCTTTAATGAAAAGTAACTTCAATATTAAATAACCTGTGCAAATCCCCTATCTTAATGATGATACAATTACTAAAATAAACTATTGAAACAATAAGTTGTTTCGTAAGCAAAGATGGATAGTGGCTAGCAGTGGAATCCAGGACGCGCGTTTCGTCTGTTTCATTTGTTGCTTGAGTATAGTTTTAATATCACATTTAAAACGTGTGTTAATCAATGAAAAATTATTTAATGTGAATTTATGCAAGACATACTTATGTTAAAGTATCACTAGAAAAAAATTATATGAACAAACTTTACATCAAAATATGGATTAGTTGAACGATTAAAGTTCATTAAGTGCTTAAGCATAATATTAATAATCTTTTTCCTCTCATTCTTATTTCTGGTTAGTGGCAGCAGCCTCAGCAGCAGTAGGTCTCAATATAAACAAAGGGAAAAGCAAGACTTTCCGACACAATACAACATGCACCAATCGAATTACACTTGACGGAGAAGCTTTGGAGGATGTAGAAACCTTTACATATCTGGGTAGCATCATTGATAAACACAGTGAATCAGATGCAGATGTGAGGGCGCGGATCGGCAAAGCAAGAACAGCATATTTACAATTGAAGAACATCTGGAACTCAAAACAATTGTCGACCAACACCAAGATCATAATTTTCAATACAAATGTCAAAACAGTTCTATTGTATGGGGCGCACATGTGGAGAACTACGAAAACCATCATCCAGAAGATACAAGTGTTTATTAACAGTTGTCTACGCAAGATACTTCGGATCCGTTGGCCAGACACTATCAGCAACAAGCTACTGTGGGAGACAAAAAAACAGATTTCAGTGGAGGAAGAAATCAGGAAGAGGCTCTGGAAATGCATAGGACACACATTGATGAAGTCACCCAACTGCGTCACAATGCAAGCCCTCACATGAAGTCCTGAAGGCCAAAGGAGAAGAGGAAGACCAAAGAACACATTACGCCGAGAAATGGAGGCAGACATAAGAAGAATGAACAACAATTGGATAGAAAGGAAGGCCCAGGACAGAATGCGTTGGAGAATGCTGGTCGGCGGCCTATGCTCCATTGGGGGTAACAGGCGTAACTAAGTAAGTAAGTTTCATTCTTATAGAATCACTCTGGAATATGTCCTTGTATCAGTGTCGAAAGCAAGTTCTGGCTACGGCCTATATAACTTTTTTTATAAAGCCAAAGTGAGATTAACATTCACAAGCGGGAATCGTTTACGTGTCTCCATAAAGAATAAGCTCCCTCGTATAACTCCATCTGTTTGGATTTACCAGTTAACCTGCTCTTGTAAAACGAAGTCAATAGGATGTAGCCAGCTTCTGCTTTCAATACGAATTCGAGAAAATATTTCAGGAAAAAGAACTAAGCAATATAAATCACTGTGATAGAACTATTTTATACAGATTAGAGATTAAAAAAAGATTCATAGAATGAATGAATGTCATATTCATTGTTCTTTATAAATCATCAAGTGATTAGATTACAGTCATTCTGAGATGAGGTGATGGTTGCAGGTAATCGACAGGAAACTCTGAACCTAGATTTCATGCTATTTAGCACTCATCAGAAAGGTGTACATATAACCTTGAGGGAAACTGTTATATATAGAGCTTTGATTCTTGCTATGTTGCGTACTACTAGACTACTTGAACGATTGAACCCGCAACGTCGCAAGAGAGAAGACAGAAGACTAGTAAGTAGGAATTTTATTCCCCAAACAGTGTAGTATAGTACAAAGATCTCATGTATTTATAGTTATTGGCTGAAAGTAAATCATCATTTCGGACAGCCAATAGGCATATAGTGGGTCCTTCTTATTTATCCAATAGGGAAGCTACACGTCGACATTCTAGAATGTTCCTCTAGTGGGGATTGGATGGAATGTCTTCGGCTCTTTCTGGGCTTTTTGAGTTTGCCAACGGACCATCCTTACAGAAACAATGCTCCCTAATCAATCAATTATAAATAACAGCTAACCATTTATTTTATGAGAAGCATATGTTAAGACTGGATCATAGTTTATTGGGGTTGTTTTCCAAACATCTGATTAATCCCAAAACAAATTTCATATTAACAAACACTAAATATAAATGAGTGTATGCACGATAAATATTTCCTCCTAGTTTAAGATTGCAAAGTAACGATTAGAATTTCTACCAAATAATCGATATTTGTATGATCAGAGTGTTGTTCCCCTCATTGTGATAATTGAAAGATGATATATGATTTTATTGTTGATCTAAAGAAGATCTAAAAATACTGATCATTACAGCTCAGTCCAATCGATTTAACCAAAATTTTTAAGAGTTGAAGAGCTCTTGTCAATATTTAAGTATTCATACTTTGAACAAGTGTATAAGTATCAGGAAATATTCATGCATTCATTCTTTTTTTGATTTCTTGATCTTCAATCCATTGTTGTTCTAAAAAGCACGAAATAGAATTCATCTTACAAACGCCATTTTTAAAAATATTATAATTAGTACGTTATAAATATGTTTAACTTGTACGACTGAATACATTCTTGACTTTGATACTGTGATGTTTGCTACTTATGTTGATAGATATAAGTAGTATGTAATATCAATCGAATGTAGAAACCCTGGCAGCAGAAAGTTGATTATATTGAATAGAAGAGAACGAAAACAAAGAGTGATTGGTATAGAAAAGAAAGAACAATAAAGTCTGAGACATTTTCAGAAGGGGGTTTTGTGGAGATTTTAGTAATTCTATATAGTTGAAATCATGAGTCAATTGAAGCTAGACCACCATGGAAAACCTGGAAGCACTTGACGGCCGTTTCGTCCTATTGTAGGACTCCTCATCAGTGCGCATCCTGAGACATTTGTTGGAGGATTTGCAAATAGAGTATTTACTCTATGGTTCTCAGATTTTACCAAGATAATCTGTAAATGTGTATTTATATAAATTTGGTTGTCCCGGCACATTTTCTTGTTCATTTCAGTACCAATAAGATTTATTACAACAGACAAGTACAAGTGATTGTTCAAAATGATCTCAAAGATTAAGCGAATAATATGGTTTCTTCGTAAATTGGATTATTTTACTATGAACCTTTTAAATATAATCTTTCTACCGTACATATAATTAGTGTGAACTTAAAAATAGTATCTCATACCAAAAAGACAACCTGGTGGTTGATCAAACAAATTTTTATCACTGAATACATTCGGAAATTCACCTCGAAGAATTACGAAAAATTTTCAAACTTAAATCATTTAATGAGAGAATGAAACAGTCATTATTTTCGATATAATTCTGTTGAAGTTAGACATAAACACCATCGGATGCCGGCTCAGTTGTCTATCGGTTAAGTGCTCTGGCGCGAGACTGGTAAGTCCTGGGTTCGAATCTCGCTCGCTAGAGCGGGTTCGTGGATGCGCACCGCTGAGGAGTCCCATGATAGGACGAAACGGCCGTCCAGTGCTTCCAAGTTTTCCCTGGTGGTCTAGCTTCAATTGACTTACGCTTTCAACTATGAAATTATACAATGTGTTTTCTTTTCCGTCATATACGTATTATTGCAAACATCAATGTATATGTGATGAAGATTACTTCGAAATCAATAAGCGAATCATTTACCTTTTGTCTTTGAATTTTAAACATGGTAATAATTAAGTAATGTATTCATCTACAGGCTTGAACATCCTGGGTTCAATCCTGTGTTGCATCATGAATGAATTCTGACTACAATCTAGCAGATTTCTATTGCTTAATAGTTCTTTTTTAATATTTTATAAAAGAATTTCAATACATGATGTAAAATAACTTCAGATGTATATTTCTATTCAACAGCTGGATCTTCAGATATTTCTTCAGTTTGTTTTCATTTTTAAATTCACAGTAGCCTTCACAGAGAATACATATATTCTTAGGACTCATTACACTATTACAAAATTTATCTATCGTATTCTCATATCTACTTATCCATGTTTCGAATACACTATTCTCCTCTCAATAACATGATAGAACTGAAAATAAATTAAATATTGTTTACTAATGTTATGTCCCGTGGAGAATTATGAATGGTAAATTTGAGGACTATTTATGGACCAATGTGATATGTACATTTCCTATTATATAATTGTTAAGTAACTAAAGTATCTATATTCGTGTCCCTCTTATGATAAGCTTCATTTTGACCTATAGACTATTATTATACGATTTACCAATCTTGAGTTATCCCTAGTCCATTAATTACTGTTCCCCCTATTCGCAACCACATTTGGCCAAATCTTGTACAAATGTTATTTTCTATTTTATTGGTACGATGTGGTCTGTCTGGTTGGTATATAAACTCATTATCAGGACCCAGCAGCTGAGTGGATAACACGATGGCGTTTGAAGCGAAAGGTACTGGGTTTGAGTCCCAGAGTTAACATCAACTCTGAGATGCAGGCACATCTAGCTGAAGAGTCCCAAATATGACGAAACGCGTGTTCGTTCCGGATTCCACTGCTAGCCACTATCCATCTTTGCTTATAATGCTTGTGAATTTAGGCTATATCGAGACAATACGCACAGTATGCACACATGCCAATTAGAGACTGACCAGTTGCAGTCCTCAACACCAATGGGAAGATTCAAACAAACCATACTAAATGAATATAATGTTCGTTTTAGTCTTCTTGCCTAATTCTATTACTTTTTGAACTTATTAAATCTCCATGTCATACACCTCATAGAATATTTAATCCAGCATTCGGTGTTACTGCTACTTTAGAAAAGTGTATTATAAGTTTCCTTCAGACTAGCAATAAACCTAAGTTCATCAAATCAAATCGTTTGCTTCGAATCATTGAACATAGAACAAAATGTTCCCTAAGGGTGTCAAGTCATTAAATTCAATAATCACATTTCAATTTGACTAATAGAACTCTATTATTACTAACATTAGTTGTAACACTGAATAATTTATAATTTTTTTTGCAAAAAAGCCCCTTCTGATCTATAATCATATGCTCACTAGTGACTGACTTCAAGATACATGTCCTGGAGTTCTAGTGGGAAGCAGTGACCAGTGGAGTTCAACCAAGTCTGCTGTAGAGATATCAACTCACTGAAGACGGTTGCTCAACTTCTTGGATCAGTTGAAGTTAGATATTACCACCGTTGGATGCCGGCTCAGTGGTCTATCGGTTAAGTGCTCGGGCGCGAAGCTGGTAGGTCCTGGGTTCGAATCTCGCGAGGCGGGATCATGGATGCGCACTGCTGAGGAGTCCCATAATAGGACGAGACGGCCATCCAGTACTTCCAGGTTTCCAATGATGGTCTAGCTTCAATTGACTCATGATTTCAACTATGAAAAAATTATATAATATTTTAGTAAACTTTTAATGCTTACTTGTATTTTTCAATAAGAGTGGTTATGGAGATTGTAGTATTGTTAACCATTGAATTCACAAGTTGATCTAAGCTTTGATCAACTCATGAATTCAACTTGTTTCTTTTCTTCGATAGTATTTTCCTTTTTTTAAATGAAACGTGTCACTCGATTATTTTTAATCATATCAATTGATTCATTTATTTATTGTGATTAATATCACATTTACATATGAGTCACTGTTCATGTAGTAATAGTAATAGTAGTAGTAGTAGTAGTAGTAATAGTAGTAGTAGTGGTAGTAGTAGCAGTAGTAGTAGTAGTTATAATGGATGCATAACAATATGATATTGGATTCGTTTTTGTTTGTCGAAAAAACTGAAAATGGATTTTCATTGTTTAAATAGTTTAAAACCACTAATTAAAATTTTTTAAATACTTATACAAAGTTATTCTCAATTCTCGAAAGTATGTACAATTATATAAGTCTATAATTAATTTTAGTTAAATATTTATGAAATCAAAATAGTATATTATTTAATAGTTGAATTCATGAGTCAATTAAAACTAGACCACCATGAAAAACTTGGAAGCGCTGGATGGCTGTTTCGTCCTAGTATGGTACTCTTCACTAGTGTACATCCACGATCCCGCTCGCGGGATTCGAACCCAGGACCTATTGGTTTCGCACGTGGATGCTTAGCTTTTAGACCACTAAGTTGACATCCAATGGTGTTAGTGTCTAACTTCAACCAAGTATTTTACAATATTTTTATTGGTATATTCTCAAGAAAAAAATTTTAAAATGTTACATATAAACAATATTCAATAATTGTTATACTCTATTGGAAATTCAACAATCAAGATGCAGCAGTAATTCGGATGACTCTCCCAGTCTCCCACATTGTATGAGCACTCCTTCTACCTAAATTAATGGTTGCTCTGATTGTTAGGAGGCGCATCCGCTTCGTGACTCCCGAAAGAACTCGTCTTTCACCATGAGGCATCATGACTCTTCTAAATGAAGATCTTCTGACTCTCAGGGCACAGTTTAAATGATTTGAATAATTTTTTCTGGTTAGCGTTTTCTTAGCGAGTTAGTTTTCTACGGGATGGAGTCGCTAACCTAATACCCAACCCTCCTCCTTTATCGGGGCTCGGGACCGGCAGTAGCCCCCGGAGGGACTACAGGTGGAGTACACTTACACTGATGACTATTAATGTACTTGTTTATATATGAAATTAACTATAATCACATTAAACTTTATGAAACTATCCACCTAATTAATCAGTAAGTTTTATTGGTATGTTCAATAGTTATTAGTTTTCAATTCAAAGTAATTTTTGCATAATATTTTTATGTTATTTTACCAATAGCCCCCAAATGCCCTGGTACAGCCGAGAGTGGCGAGAATCCACTCTCTCTCCAAATGCTCTCATCACATGGCCAAGCTTATATAGCCACTGACAGGGAAGTCATACTCACTGCTTTCTCGTGCCACGCGTGTTGTTTACGAAATTGAGAAAACGAAAAGCGAAGGTTCGGCGCCAAAACCGGGTTGGTGGACACGAAAAGTCCAACTAGGGGAGTTCGAAAACCCTGATTCCAAACCAATGGTACACATGAGCTCCAGTATCCTGATGGAACAAATGGCGTATGAATCAATCGTTGGTCACCGGCTACCATGGGACTACATCTCCACACGATGCTCCACTGCCTTGTGGATCGGACCTTTAGGTCCCATTTTCCGCAACGTAGTAAATTGTGGTTAGCGTGAAATTTCATGTTTTTTATATTAATGTCTTATTGTAAATTTGTTGATATTTGTATTTAATTTAACCAGATGATATTCAACTCTCTAGTTGTTAAATTTATCTGACTTTTGTCTATAGACTTACTTTAGACAAGTCAATGTATCAATTTATTAAACATCAATGAAGGAGATTAGATCAAGAAGCAAATATGAAAAAACTTGAAATCAACATTCAGTATTTACTATTATTTCATTTGATTACTTATCTGAAATATATTACTCCTCAGTTTTATTTATCAGATTCTCCTGATTTTAAACTTGTTTTACTGTTAACAAATATCGACTGATTTCATTCCTAAATGTATGTACATCTTCCATAGTTAGCTCAACTGTAAGTTCATGTTTACTGTTGTTTTTGATGTTGGTTTGTTCTCTGAGCTAGATGGTTTGGTCGTGGAGCTTTCATCGTCCTTCTGAACGACATCATCTAGCACAAACTTCGGGTAGAAGTGTTGTTTTTCTCAAATATTATAGTTTCTCTGTGAATTTCCTCAATACAGAACTTAATCTTAGTCTAGATCCATAACTTTCACTAATTAAACGTTATAATACCAGATATTTAATTTTAAAATAAATTTCATAATGACATATCATATAGAATTTCTTATATTGATTCTTCGAGTGTATAAATCAGACAGTTAGAACCTTGATAAATTCTGTTTTATTTAAACACATAAACATTGGTACAAATGGCTTACCTAAAAGCAGTCGATCAAAATATCCAACGTTTATACAATTCGGTTCCCCTAAAGTGAATCATTTTCTGAGTACATGATTTAAAAATCCCTAAATGAATAAACAAAACCATCGTACATCATTAAAGTCATGTCAGTCAGACTATTACTCATTGTCCATGTGGGTGGTCTTCAATTACAGTTAGCAAAATTTATTCTGACAATACTGTAGTGTGCACCTTTTATAGAAACTATTTTATTTATTTATTTATTTAAACACATAAATATTGGTACAAGAAAGTACCAGATATATATACGTCACACAAATCTTATTTGATTTGTGTGAGGGCTGTGATATTGCCCAAATGTCCAAACTGAAGAAGGTGGTTTTCTTAGGGGGCCACACCCGGAGCCTTTGACCTAAAGGACTGATCCGCAAGGTAGTGGAGCATCGTGAGGAGATACAGTCCCATGGTAGCCGGTGACCAACGATTGATTCATACGCCATTGGTTCCATCAGGATACTGGAGCTCATGTGTACCATTGGTTTGGAATCAGGGTTTTCGAACTCCCCTAGTTGGACTTTTCGTGTCCACCAACCCGGTTTTGGCGCCGAACCTTCGCTTTTCGTTTTCTCAATTTCGTAAACAACACGCGTGGCACGAGAAAGCAGTGAGTATGACTTCCCTGTCAGTGGCTATATAAGCGTGGCCATGTGATGAGAGCATTTCGATAGGGATAGCGGACTCTCGCCACTCTCGTCATTTGGGGGCTGAAATCTAACATAAAATCACGAAAATTTTTAGTCCAAAATACACATCCCTACATATTTTTAAATCTTTAAATGAGTGTGAACATC
This sequence comes from Schistosoma mansoni, assembly GCF_000237925.1. Lineage (NCBI taxonomy): Eukaryota > Metazoa > Platyhelminthes > Trematoda > Strigeidida > Schistosomatidae > Schistosoma > Schistosoma mansoni. The sequence continues at coordinate 7,024,696 of NC_031496.1, forward strand.
AGTCAGTCACGTACATTTAAGTTACAAAACATACTAGCTTATTTGTAACGATTACTAATCTCTAAAAGACTAAGTATACTCTTACACTTATCAGAAACTCGTTTCATTTATTCGGTATATTATAGTATATAACTTAACTATAAAAACTTTTAACCTTACTGATTAATATATGGGTACTTACTAAGACAAAATATCATAAATAATTCAGTACCAAACTACCATAAATTTATATTAATATATTAAGTAGTTAGAGACAGTCGTCAGGAAAACATATCTAACCTTGGTTTTGCGATTGCTGATACTTGTTAGCAAGGTGTGCCTTCAGACTTGGGGGAAATGATGCCGCTTATGATAAATAAACCCTCATAACTCAACTATACACTGACACATTATCATGGAACTTTTAGGACCTCAACTGGCCGCCTATAGAAATGAGATATATATACTTATCAGTCACTGATCAATGACTATTCCGTCATCAGAAGAATTCAATCATCACTGAATGACTAAACAACCGTGACAGTTGCTAGTTCTTAGTGATCAATTGATTTTATTTGTATGAATCATATTCCGATAGCATAATAAAATATTGCGTCAACTTAATTTTGTATCTTACTACTTATAAATGTATCAAGTAGTTAAAATGGTAAATACAAATTGTCAAAGCCGTAATTATCAGAAATATATTCCAAAGAATTAATTAACAGCTTAATAAGAAATAAATGACTCATTTCATTACTGTTGTTAGTCTATTGTAATTTAATAGTGTTGTATCCTGTGGAGAATAATGAATGGTAAATTTGAGGACTATTTATGGACCAATGTAATATGTCTATTTCCTATTGTATAATTGTTAAGTAACTGAACTATTCATATTCGTGTCCCTCTTATTATAAGCTTTATTTTGACCTAGAGACTATTACTGTACGCTTTACCATTCCTGAGTTATACCCAGTCTATTGACTGCTGTTCCCTCTATTCACAGCCACATTTGGCTAAATCTTGTACAAATGTTATTTCCTATTTTATGGTACTATGTGGTCAGTTGTTTGGTATATAAACTCAGTATGTTTGACAATAATGATTCATATTTCAGAGGCTGTTATTGGTGTTCTGGACTTAACCGGCTGGGCTAGGCTGATAGCAGGACTGATAAGTACTCAAGACTGCTCATACGATTTTGTGCATCATTGCTCCGATCGATAATTCGCTCTTCTCTAATTGGGCGTTCATATACTAGACAGGGCACATACGCACCCACAAGTTATAACAAATAGATAAATGAAAAATTTGCATTTAAAATGAGTTACTCAACCAGTGAGTCATTTATATTCTGGTCTATAGGAACACTGAAAGTCATATTGATATTTTATAAAAATCCAAATGATCCCAGTAATCGTAATATCAGTATTATAAGTGACATGTCAAAAAGTTGTCTAAGTAAGAAAAAAATTTATATTATGTGGAAATCGCGTTATCTCTGACCAGTGTATTGAATTTCCCATGTATCTCGTAAATAATAAGATAGGTAATAGGTAGTTGGCGGCGATTTATAGAAAACTCTGTGTTTATGACTCAGCCTAGTTGGAGCTCTTCAAAAAAGACCTTGAGAAGGCCGATACTGTTAGCAAGAATCGGATCCACGTTATCTTATATTAAATCCTGGCACTAATTTTGGTCGACAATGACATTCCCTAATACCGAGATATTCACATTGATAAGTCGATGTCCAGTAGTTAATGCTGCGTTTGTCTTATATAGTATACTAAATCAGGTCGCTTAGACTATTTTTCACATTCCAACTTCATAGATAGAATCTGATAAACACCAAGGATGAGACAGATATGGCATTTGTAACCACTTAAAGATCAGTCAGTGTGATTAATAAATATATAAACTGTAGGTATTAGATCAATAACCTTCATCACATGATCAAGATATTCAGTAATAGTTGACGTTTAGCTCAGCAGCTGGTTGCCAGATGTTTATTCATTGTTCGTAAGGAGCACTAAATAATTAAAAATATACACTTTGGGCTAAAAAGAAGCAAAAAATAGTGTATTGAATCACCAAATGAGTTCCTTCATTCCATACTAACTACTCAATTGAAATGATCAAATTTTTGCCTATGTCTTCTCCGATTATATTAAATCACTTTACATATACGTTCCAAACAACACACATTTTTGAAATGAAATGGAGGATTATTGAAGTAATTTACGAGTAAACTCTACAGAAATGAAAAAGAAAAGAAAAACACATTTCCAATAGTGCACTGGCTATTAATTGATCAACATATTGTTGATATGGGGGTTTTCACTGAAGACATTGGTGAAATGGTTGCTCAATTTCGTGGATTGGTTGAAGTTAGACATTAACACCATCGGATGCCGGCTCAGTGGTCTATCGGTCAAGAGCTCTGGCGCGAGACTGATAGGTCCTGGGTTCGAATCTCATGAGGCGGGATCGTGAGTGCGCACTGTTGTAGAGTCCCACAATAGGACGAAACGGCCGGCCTAGTTTCAATTAACTCATGATTCCAACTATATATATTGTTGATATCTTAAAATTACTTCAAAATAATCATTAATCAGGTAAGTTAAATCTTTAAAACCTTCTTCATTCATCATTATCGTAAGATTTGTAATAAATTATAAAAGATATTGTGAATTTCCTTTATATTGCATATCCTTATTGTATACTTACTGTTATATCCTAGTGAAGACATAAGTACGGGTAACTCTCAGGACCTATTAATGGACGATTATTCTATGTATATTCCTATTGTTTAACTATTGAGTAATTAGATTGTGTATATCTATATTCATCTTATTATAAGCTTCATTTTGACCTACTGATTATTATTATACGATTTACTGTCCTTAAATTATATTCAGTTTATTGATTATTGTATCCCACGTTCACAACCATATTTTGCTTGATCTTGTACAAATATTATTTTTTATTTTATGGTGTGATACGGTCTGTCTGTCTGGTATATAAACCGATTATGCTTGAGATAAATGATTTTCATAGCTGAAGCTGTCATTGGCGTTCTGGACTCAATTGGAAAGGCTAGGCGGACAAGGGACCAATAAGGACGCTAGACTACTCATACTGGTCGAACGTCATTGATTGGCACAATATTGAGATCGGAAAAGTCGTATTTAGATTGGTGGATAAATCACGTGATAAAGAGCGGACATAAAATCAATAACGAATTAGCATATGGCCTTCTTAATTTTTTAAATTCATAACATTTACTCCACCCCGTTTTGTATATTACTCTCTATTATATATTGATTTTTTGTAACCAGTTTTATTAATAATAACGTTTGAGTATATAGTACAATGCATATTTATTATTGTGCACTTATTGAAATTAATAATATTCAGTTACGTAATAATTGCATAATGACCTATCGATTATAAACTAACATTAATTAATTGGAAGAAAGAGGATTAATAATGATCAAAGTAATTGTTGGAAAATCAAGCTGTTGCTACGTTGCATAATGTGTTAAAAGAGAAGAAACAACTAAAAAATATTTTGATGAATGGTCAGTAATATAGTAGTTATGTAAGAATCAAGAGACGAATGTAGAGAATATGTAAAATACAAAACCAAAGTTCTGCTACAAACTCCGCTATACCGATGACCAAGGTAGCGAGAATGATTCTATAGACTTCTTTTGGATACAAAGGTCCGGTTTGTGAACATGGGTTGCGATGGCTTCAACAATGTGCAAAAGGCGAACTCGTAAACCATGAGGCAAATTTGATGGAATATGGTAGATAACCTTAAAAGCTTTATTCATTTCAACTTGATGACCTGTGTCCACCAAGTGAGCGAGAATAGAACTCTCAATCACTTTTACCTGTCCTTTTCTCAACCACGACGGATGCTGTTCTGTTAATCGTACAATTCCGCAAGTTCGTCAATGACTTTGTCTTAGAATTGGACTTCTCAACAATGTTCATTCACAAACTCATCTAAGATTTAAACCAGGAATCTGAATTTTGACTATAATCGTTTACCCTTCAGATCACTTAGTTAAATCTAACTGTCTACATTTCTAACTTTATTCAATTCATGATGTTAAGCGAATACAAACATTGCTAATAGTAATATCTATCTTACTTCATATATCTTATCTCATTTCTGTATATTTCAAACTTCCAGTCAATCTCCTTCTTTAGTAGTTGGAATGACTTAATCTGTGAAATTATTTTTTTTCACTTCAAAGTTCCTCTTATCTTAATTCACTTCTTATTTTTATGGTTCAGAATATTCACTTACTTATTCTACGAGGAATTGACATTTTGAATGATCATTACAATTCTTTAATATCTATCTGTGTTATAACCGTCCGTGTTCCTTGTTACACGAATGGGACGTTAATTTACCTTGGACAAATATCTACACTAGATTCCCTCCCAGCGTCTATTCTACGCGACTTCAAGACAACTCAGATCTAGAACACGTGATTAACCTAACTAGAATGTAAATATATTTCCACACCAAAACCCAACACAATCCAACAATAATGAACAATCAATCAATAATCCAGATAATAATAAGGATAGGGGAATATATCTAACTTATCTGACACCTGTTGCACTACCTACATGTCTGACTAAGTAAACAACTAATCATTATTATCCTCACCCACACATCAATCTGGTTCTTATTTAATTTTCTATAAATGCATTAAAAAGTAATTACATTCATTACTTTTTTTAATAAATGGAACTATTATTTTAGATTGTAAGGAATTAGAAAGAACTAAATGTAACAAATTAAATCATATTAACTAGATCAAGAACAAAGTTTAGTACAGAATCATATGAATTCATTTTATTTTGTTAGGTTCTCATTAGCTGCTTACAACCTATACTATTTTAAGTATCAAGGTTATCAGAGATATTACTTACTTAATTACTTACTTACTTACTTACACCTGTTACCCCTTGTGTAGGAGCATAGGTCGCCCATAAGCATTCTCCATTTAACCCTGTCCTAGGCAATCCTTTCCAGTTGTTATTCATCCTTTTCATATCTGCTTCTATTTCCCGGCGTAATGTGTTCTTTACCCTTCATCTACTCCGCTTCCCTTCCGAATTCCAAGTTAGGGATTGCCTCGTTATGCAGTTTGGTGATTTCCTCAATGTATGTTCTATCAACTTCGGACGTTTTTTTCCTAATTTCCTCTTCATCTGGAAGCTGGTTTGTTTTCTCCCATAAAAGGCTGTTGCTGATGGTATCCGGCCAGTGAATGTTGAGTATTTTGCATAGACAACTGTTTATAAATGCTTGTACCTTCTTGACGATAGATTTAGTAGCTCTCCACGTTTCAGATCCGTACAGTAGGACTGTCTTGACGTTCGTATTGAAGATTCTGATTTTGATTATTGGTTGACAGTTGATTTGAGTTCCATATGTTCTTCAATTGTAGGAATGCGGTCCTTACTTTGCCAATCCTCGCCTTTACATCTGCATCAGATCCTCCTTGTTCATCAATAATGCTTCCTACCAGAGATATTAACATACTTATCAATACGAAGATGATTAGAGATGAATATGTATATCTTGATGCAACGAAGATTCCGGTTGTGTGAATAAGGTCATGAAAATTTTTTTGTTTTAGATAAATAAATTTTGAGAGGGAAAGTAACAAAACACTAAACTATTAATTAGAACTCGCAGAATTGACAAACATTAGATGATTGTGCAATGAACTAACTGAAAACAGATTGTTGGTGAGAAAGAAAAATATACTTTAGAATCAGTCAGTTATTAGTTTAAAAAAATGACAGTGATGTAATCAAAACTTCAGAAAGAATTGGATAATTCAATAGAAAAGATGTAATGCTACCAGGGCAAAGAAAAATTTACTACTGCTTCTTTTTGGACACATTTATTTTATTTATTTAAACACATAAGTATTGGTACAAAAAAGCACCAGATAAATATGCGCCTCACAAATCTTATTTGATTTGTGTGAGGGCTGTGATACTGCCCAGGTGCCCAAACTGAAGCAGGTGGTTTTCTTAGGGGGCCACACCCGGAGCCTTTGACCTAAAGGTCTGATCCACAAGGCACTGGAGCATCGTGAGGAGATACAGTCCCATGGTAGCCGGTGACCAACGATTGATTCGTACGCCATTTGTCCCCTCAGGATTCTGGAGCCCATATGTACCATTGGTTTGGAATCAGGGTTTTCCTAATCCCCTAGGTGAACTTTCCGTGTCCACCAACCCGGTTAAAGCTCCGGACATTTGGTTTTCGTTCTCTCAATTTCGTGAACAACACCCCCGCCACGAGAAGGTAATGAATAGGACTTCCCTAGCAGAGGCTATACATTCGCGTGGCCATGTGAGAGCATTTGGAGAGGGAGAGCGGACTCTCCCCACTCTCGGCCGTACCAGGGCATTTGGGGGCATAGATCTGAACACATAGATCTGATTTTAGACGTTTGATTCCTATAGCTTCGGCAAATTTCAGAAAATTGGAGTTCGATCGGTCATTAACCACCTTGGAAGACTTCACTCGATATGCTGTACCAAGATGTCTTGAAATGATACTGCTAAATGCTTTTAGTCCATTTGACCCTAGACTTTTCGGAATATGTTCTTTAAATCGGACGTAGGCTACTCTTTCTGTTCTATCAATATAACTGCTTTGGCAGATACATTTAAATTTGTGTGCACAGTTAGTGGTAACATGAAAGGTACATCTATCGATCTTTGATTGTGTTGAAGAATATGTCGTTTTGGACAGGACAATCAGTTTAGCTACAAAATAAATTCTTGTGAATGCAGTTTTTAGTCTCATACTGATTAACCCTGTGACATCATCACCTTTGAATTCAAGTTGGATAAAAATAGGCTTTTGGTTAATTGTAGTTTCTCTGTGTTTTTTTATCTTCACGTTTTGTATATTTCTCAATAAATTTCAATGGGCATGCGCCGTTCTTTAAACAGCTTTCCACATTCAGTAGTTCCTCTTCTAGTGTATCGGCAGTACATATTCTTTCTGTTCTGTGAAATAGTGGCTTTTTGTAATTGATTAGACAAAAGCCATTGGAATTGGGATAAATCCTATTCTATGTATCTTTCCTATAAACTGAACGTTGAACTGTGCCATACTTCTTTCATTCATTATTCTTTTGAGACTATTGTTCCTGGTAGAATGAGGTTTGTAAAAGAGAAGAATAGTATGAATGAATATAGTATCATAATCTTTTGGCTATTTTGACATTGAAGTAGCTTACTCAATGATAAAAGCTTCACAGATTCAATATCTTCCCGTTGTTGAATTTAGGAGTAAGGTGATAAATTTGTGTTGAATAAATACTTGCATATTAATTGCAATTTTAAGGTGATTATACTTTTTTATATTAATTACTATTGAATTAGTATGTGTATTCTCTTTTCGGTTTGGGATTGATTAGTTGAACATATTAACATCTCATTGTTTGGTATACATTAAATCCACTTAGTCAATCCTGGAAAGGATGAAATACGCATTTTGGGTACTACTGATGACCAATATGAAGAAAATATAGTCAACTTAGAAGCATATATGGGGTTAATTGTTAAGCTTCATTTAGACCATGAACCTATAAATGTTAGATCAACGTTGAAATCTTGGAAGCACTGGATGGCCGTTTCTTACAAGTATGTGACTTCTTAGCAGTGCTCATCCACGACTGATTCTGAGTGAATGATCAAATTAGTCATTAAAAATCGTTTTAATTTAGTAGACTGATAATTGCTACCTAATAACGAGTAGTAGTAAGAGTAACTGAGTTTGCTTAGACTAACTACACAACAATCTTTTTCCATTCAGAAGTCATCAAACAATCGTGTATGCCAATTTATACAAGTGGAATACAATGAGAAGTACGTGTATAGATTTGTGTAAAATCAAAAATGGATCATAACTATATGACAATGCAATGATTTTTATATTGATTTGTCTTACATTTATTGCCTCGAATAACAATGCAAGCACGTTTGAGACTCAGACTCCTAACTCTTCAAGCATTAAGACGATCAAATTTCAGTCCATAATATCAACGAGACAATTTAGACTCTTACTAATAACAATACAAAGATTGAATAAGTTAGTGGATAATTAAACTCAGTAAGTAACGTTCTTAAGTCTAGGATGAAAGGTACTGGGTTCGAGTCCAGATGTAAATATAAACATTGTAATGCAAGTACATCCAAAATACTAGCCCTAACTAAGAATAAAGAGCAGTCTCGAATCCCAGTGTCGGTCAGAATCCACCTATTCTACAAAGTGCGCGATACAATCTACGTCGTGGATTATATGTTTATAAATCCACAAATATTATTGTACACCATTTAATGTTTGATATGAAAATGTATGAAAAATGATCGCAATCGATATTTTAACTGATCAAAATTTTATTTAAAGTTAAGTGCTTAAAATAATAGTGAGTTTTTAATAGTTGACATTGATATCTAACAAGTTCCATACAATGGAAATCCGAGATATTGTCTTCCCAAACTAATACTAGCCTCTTACAATCATTGACATTTAAATTTTGAACAAAACCACAAGGGTTACAATGTAAATGAAGCTTTACTTCTATGATAATTTTAAGTAAAATAGAAGGTCATTCATATGTTTACAAGAGAAATTTTTGTCCTAAAATTTCTTAGAATTGATACTAAAATTGGTAATTATTTTGACTACATAACGATTGGGATCGTAAATGAACGACATAATGAATTGGCTCCTAGATTTCCTTAGAAGCTTCTCATGTGTTAACTGAGTAACAGAAATCTTGAGATACTCTTTTATCATTTAAAGAATTTTTCGCAGAATAATAAATGTATCTTGACAACTGTGGATACAAGTGTAAGGGATTTAAGGAGATCGTTGAGTTCCATAGCTTATATTACTAACTAACCTTAACTAAACAACTAATGAAAATGAGAAATTACCTTATATCTGTTTCGTACTAGTATTTGGATGTTCAGTAGTGAGCATCCAGGACTACACCTGGAATCGAACCCAAGACTTCCATATCTCAAAGTTGTTTTAAATATTAAGCGCTGATCGGTTTTCATTTGTAATCTAAGTGAGGACAGTCCGTTTCGTAAACTATGTGATACGAGTGCACTACACAATGAACACATGTGTCAGTTAATGCAAGTTATTGCAACTGGTATTATGTAATTTTAGGAAATCGATAATACTATTAATAATTGGTTATAACAATAAAAATTGTATTGTTGAAATATTATCAAGTTAACAACAGATATGATAAAAACATATTGTTAGTTTTATTACATGAAGGTGAATAAAATGAACTGTAAATAATAGGCATAATAGGATCCGTTGGCCAGACACTATCAGCAACAAGCTACTGTTGGAGACAACAAACCAGATTCCAGTGGAGGAAGAAATCAGGAAGAAGCGCTGGAAGTGGATAGGACACACATTGAGGAAATCACCCAACTACGTCACAAGGCAAGCCCTCACTTGGAATCGTCAAGACCAAAGAAGAAGAGGAAGACCAAAGAACACATTACGCTGAGAAATGGAGACAAACATGAGAAGAATGAATAAAAACTGAATAGAACTAGAAAGGAAGGCCCAGGACAGAGTGGGTTGGAGAATGCTGATCGGCGGCCTATGCTCCATTGGGAGTAACAGGCGTAAGTAAGTAAATAATAGGCATTGACATGATACATGAACTATCAGTCATTCAACACCAATTGTAAACCCGAAACAAATATTAACTTGTCGAAAGTAATTGTTTTAGATTATCAGCTTATGAAATGATATCTCAATCTCTGATCGTATAGATTCACAAAGACGAAATCAATAAGCAACTGAATGAGTTAATAGGTGTTTAAGACTTGAACTAGTATTGAAATATAAAATTATTGGTTTGTATTATGAGATGATGAACAGTTAATTAAATATGTGAATGTAAAGATGAGGAAACAACCAATGATCTTTCATTTCTACTCTTGATATTATAACATTTAGATTTCTGCAGTTAATATCTATAGCTTTCATGATATCAGGAAATTTAGTTGACGAGGTTTCATCAATGTTGGTCTGATTATTCGGTTACATATGTAATTGACTCATCTCTGTTTGAACAATAATATAAACCAGAAAAGGCTAAACATCTGTTTCATCCTGATATATGACTCTTCTACAGTGAGTACTCACATCCTCTTTAACAAATCAAACCCAGGACCCTCAGGTTTATTAGAAAATTATCCTATTTATGGAGATGATTAAATTTAGTGAAGTAGGCATAGATAGGAATATTTAATCAAGACAAGTAGTCAGCATATAAAGGTATGATTCAATCAACTGTTCTAAATAAAAGACTTCATGGTCGTTAATTTATTTTGTATGATAAAAAATTTACTGGATGATATGTGTGTTCTAGAGGAGATAGTCACTCGACTCTTGATGATTGGATTTATGTAAAATATTGAAATTTTTAAATCGATTTTGAGTTTTAATTGGTGTACAAGTAAAGTAGGTTTTATTTTTTTGATCAACTTTAATATAATCTCGCCGTTTTACATCACAGACTGACCGGTTTTACACAATCATTGAAAACCAGGAGGTACTGAACAGCCATCTTATTCTAGCATAAGACTGCTCAAAAAATGGGCATGCATGACCCCACCGGGAATCGAAATCAAGGCATTCAAATCTGGCGATGAGTTCTTACTTTTCGGACTAGTGAATTGCATCCAGTGATGCACATTTCTAATTTAAGCTGGTTCATGATATTTGGTGACTAATATCCATTTTCATTGGTGGTACTTCTTTCGCATCCGACGTGGTTTACTAAGCAACAGAATTTCATTTAAATGGTATGCGTAAGTTTTTAGTATTTTATCATAAATGTACCCTGAGTATTGTTCATTTATAGTGAATCTATTAAGTAAGAAGTCTTCAGTTTAAACTTATAGTTTCGGTTTGGGATGGCTAATTGGTCGATGTGGTTACATAACTTGATTAGTGGAACTGGTTGTGATATTTGTTACATCTAATCAGCCACCATCACCATCAACAAGTAGCAATATTTGGAGGAAAAGTTAGTCGCGAAATTCTAGAGGAAGCAAAATGAAGGAACGACGTCAATTTAAGATCCAACATTATGGATGCGCACTACTGAGGAGTCCCATAATAGGACGAAACGGCCGTCCAGTGCTTCCAGGTTTTTCATGGTGTTCTAGCTTCAATTGATTAATGATTTCAACTATAAAACTTATTTTCACTAAACTTTTAACTTTCAGTACAATCAAAATTGTTTATATTTTAGTCAAGTATACTATTTTTGGTAATTCTTACAGAAAAAAAAACAACTTCAGAGTTTCATTTTTATGTGAAATACTCAGTTAAACAAAAACAAAAAAATATAAAAAATTAACATGAAAAAGAGAACCTTTGTAATGTCTTAGCAACCATTACGGATAATATATATCTGTACATTCTCTTACATTAAAAATTACCCCTGTATGATTTATATCTTACATTATGTATAAAATTGCATAAATTTAATTGAGCTCTTTTCTATTTTTCATTTTATTTACTTAAAAATATATTTGATATTATCAGAAGGGGCTTTGTAGAGATTTCAGTATTTTCATAGTTGAAACCGTGAGTTAATTGAAACTAGACCACCAGGGAAAACCTGGAAGCACTGGACGGCTGTTTCGTCCTATTATGGGACTCCTCAGTAGTGCGCATCCACGACCTCGCCTCACGAGATTCAAACCTAGGACCTATAGTCTCGTGCCAGAGCACTTAACCTCTAGACCACTGAGCCGGCATCCGATGGTGTTAATGTCTAACTTCAACCAATCCACGAAATTGAGCAACCATTCACCAATTGTCTTCAGTGAGTTGACATCTCACAACAAACCTGGTTGTAATAAATTGACCTTATGGTTTTAAAGATACTTTACAACTAATCAATTGAAATTTTGTTCAAATCAAAAATATTTTACAACATAAGTAATGAAGGATACATTAATGTAGAAAGTTATTCAAAGTACGTTATTAGTTTCTATCTTAATATTGTAGAAATGTCTTTGTGTACCTTCATTTATCTAAATATGAATATATTCACATTAAATCGTACCTTCCTAGATTTTTATTGTATTCATAAATAGTTATATAGAAACTTATCCTCATCTATAAACTCTTTATTAACAGAATCATCTATGAGTTAATGCAATGGAATGATAAGACAACGATATGAAAAAGCTATTCATGAAAATCTTTATTTGTCAGTTGGACAATTATCTTTCATAATTCAAACTCATAAATTATTTTCATCCTTATATTCTTCTCTTACCCTTTGATTATTGCGTAACCTCTTCTGATAATAAGAATCTAGAATAAATTTATAATGTAATCTTTTCTATCCTTCTATAGACATATATTTTCCATATAACTATAAATACGAATGTAAAGCTTAAGTAAATGAAAAATTTCTTCGCTGAATTCTCTTTATTTTTTATTCAAATCCTTTTTAACAGTCTTACTTCACCAGCTTGATTTATATTTAGTGAATAACTGATAAAATGACTTCTTCATGAATGTGACATATGTATCAAGTAAATTGAAATAACGACTCATTGGTTGAGAAGATTTATAGTTCAGATGGATGATTTTGATGGAGTTTTGTTCTCTAAGCTGAGAGAACAAAACTCTAAATAACGACTCACTGATTTGTACATTACGCGCGACTTACATAAAAAGAAGTGAAGATATGATGTTTGTTTACCCTGTCCAATTTTACTCAACGATCAATAAAACGATATTTAATAATTCTAAACGTTCTGAAAACTAAACAAAGTTATTTCTCAGAAGAGGTTTTGTGGAGATTTCAGTATTCTCATATATATATATATATATATATATATATATACCCTTGTGGGCCAGGGTAATTTTGCATTGGTTTTCAGGAGAACCAGACACCATCCAGACATTTACATGATAACCCGAGCAGTACAGCTCAATCCCGCCCCACAAGAGAACCAGACACTATATAGGCTTCAAAGCTACAATCTGAATAGTACAGCTCAATCCTGTTGCACAACCACACAGGTACCAAGCACACATTAACATCACATGTATAATTATTACGATCAGTGATTGCGTAAATCCATTACGTACAATGTGAACAGGGCACGGTTGACCCATTCCGTTTACACGACAATCAAACTCATTACTGTTAGCAATGGCGACATGCCTTACAATGCTTCAATGACTAGTTATATATATTACTGTACGTCATGTTATTAAACTGTCAATATTCAATTATCATTTAATCTCATGACTAGATTTACCAATCAGAATATGGAGTTTATTAACAGTGACCTTGAAAGTTTTATTATTTAATTATTGATAACAATAACTAAATAATAGATACGAAAAGAAAACCATTTTTTTCAAGTCAAGTGAGTTTTTGTTTTCTTTTAAAGTTTAATAACATTTCCACTACATTACTGTATATGTTTGACATGAATTCCGTTTGTAATTAATGGAAACCAGCATTTGTAATTTATGATCCAACTTAAAGTATTTTAGTCTAATATGAACACACATTTTATATCTCTATAATTTGTAAAACTTGACCTTATTAAAGCAACCATTGAAAACTAAGATGCACTAGACATCCGTTCCGTCTTGGTGTATGATGCTTAAAATTTAAGCATTTGAGATCCTACTTGGGAGTTAAACCTAAGACCTTCTGTCTCACTGTGAGTGCTTAACCTCCCTAGTGAGAAACCATGGGCACTGAAGATCAGCCATGCCCAGTATAAAGGGACTACCTACCCACCGGAATAGAAGAAGTTACACAATATTCTCGAATGATTAAATTAGATGTAAAAACAATTGGGTGGAATTTAATGAGCCTACAAATTTCATACAATGGCAAAAAAGTTAACCATGGGTCCTGGTTTCATTGGGTGTGTGAATAGATAGATTGTGAATCCACACTTATCTATAATACCATGAAATTTCTGCACACAGTGGTCTTAATATGCTCGAAAACGTTAATCCCTATAATTCCATCCTTAGGTCGTTAGTAATGATATTTGTTGTAGTCATCTGATGAGTTCACCATAAGTTATGAAGGTCGGTCATAGATGTCCAGATTTTCAATCAAGCTAGTACTACA
>NC_031496.1:7039102-7078408 GCF_000237925.1 Schistosoma mansoni
GTCAGCTGGATGCACCTGCATCTCAGAGTTGATGTCCACTCTGGGACTCGAAGCCAGTACCTTTCGCTTCAAACGCCATCACGTTATCCACTCAGCTACTGAGTCCTGAAGGTACTGGGTTCGAGTCCCATAGTGAACATCAACTTTGAGATGCAAGTACGTCCAGCTGACGAGTCCCAAATGGGAAGAAACGCGCGTCCTGAATTCCACTGCTAGCCACTATCCATCTTTGCTTGTAATGAACCATTAGTTTAAGCTTTAATAAACACATTGTGTTTTGTCAAAAATAGCAAATGAGTGAGATTGAAATATTAATTTTTGCTGATTTAATAGCATGTTTAATTGATAAGTATGTCATGTGTTTTAGTTATTATTATCGTAATTGAGTTCAATTGATTGTTGAGTATTAAAAAAATCAATTCTGTAAACTGTTAAGTAATAACTGTCATCGCTAGTGTTAAATATGAAAATATAATTTAATGCTTTTTTGGTAACACAAAAATTCGAATATCATTTTTAGCAAAGATAGATAGTAAATAGCAGTGGAATTCAGGACTCACGTTTCGCCCTATTTGGGACCCGTTAGCTAGGTTTACCTACGTACCAGAGTTGCTGTCCACTCCAGAACTCGAACTCAGTACCGTTCGCTTCGAACGTGATCGTTTTACCCACTTAGCCACTGAGTCACTGAGCCACTTGCTTGTGCAATGGGGTAAAGTTTAAATTCACTTGGTATTGTTTACTTGAATCTTCCTATTGATGTTTAGGACTGAGACTAATCAGTTCCTCCAGATGACGAGTCTCAAGTAGGAAGAAAGGCGTGTCATGGATTCCATTGCTAACCACCATCCATCTTTGTTTATAGTGCTTGTGAGTTAAGGCAGTATCGGGACAATACGCACAGGATGCATATATGTCAATAAGAAACTGATCAATTGAAACCCTAAACATCAATGTTAAGATTCAAACAAACAATACCAAATGAATTTGAATATCGTTTTGTTAGTTGACGATCTAGCTACATTGATATTATCCGTTGTGTTTAATTAAATGAGGATAATAAGGATAATCATGGATTTACTTAAGTTAGGCAACATCTTCGCAGCCCATGACAGTATCTGGAAAAAGTTTTAGAGAGTTAAGGATGAAAATACTTCATCCAATCATTTGTTATAAACTTTCCAGAAAGCTTAAAAAATGATGGACTATGTGTTAGATCCTGATTGGATAATTACCGATTTTGATACTGATTTTGTAGTATTTCCAGAAGGTTTCAGAATATTAATGCCGTGCGTAAACCTATAAATATTTTTTTTCTATCCCTAAAATGACCACTCACACCAGACTTCTTGCTGCCAGTAACTCAGATGAATTGAAAGAGCTTCCGGTAGTTACCAGATGCAGCTGCTACTTTTAACTCACTGGCACGCTCCGACCAACAGGCTTCTCGGTCCTTATGCAAGCTTTGCCCAATTTCGCTACGTAACAGCTTTCGTTTATAGTCAAATTCGCGGTCACCCGGAGTAGACAGACGGGCCTCAATGAGTTGTGAGGAGCCTGAAGAAACCCAGTGCTTATAAGCGGAACGTTTCGCAAAGCCGCAAACGACTTTACTTGCTGTTTTCATTGCGTCATACAATGCTCATACAATGTAACCAATGCTCATCTATGCTTTACTGTAAAATGGTAGCTAGCCTCAAACCTAGCTCGGTTCAATATTTAGTTGCAACAGAAGTTGCAACCGATTTGCTGACATCGATCTGCTTAGGACGATGAATTTATTGGCGACTGAAATGTAAAGTAAGATTAGCGCAAACAAGGGCATGATCAGAGTCCAGATAAGTACTCCCAAAGTGGCTGCAGTCTTGTACACAGCCACTCCACTCGTATCTGATCGCAATGTGATCAGTCTGAGTCCAGGCTTGAGATCTAGGAGGAGGGTGCCAGGTAACATATCGGCGATGACTGTGCCATTAATTAGTGCAAGCCATAAACAAGATGTGAACTGCACACAGTTTCAGTAGGCGGTCACCGTTATCTGACCTGCGACCAACAGGTCCTCATTAAACATCTAAACTGTTCTCCTCTGTGCCCAGACACCCTACTTGTGCATTCAAGTGTTTAGTTAGTACTACAATATCTGCCGAACTCACTTTCCGTAGAAGAACAATTAACTGGTGGTGAAACTCATCCCTGATCGCATCTGGGCTGCTTTTGGAGCATAGGCGGAGTTGGTGAAAAGACATCGTTTCTCATACTGATTCCTTCTCATTCTGATGGAACTTTCTAATCTAACAGCACATAACCGACTGTTAATGCAGATCCAATCGATTAGTGCTTCCTTAGCACTGCAAAACCAGATGAAGATGTCACAGGGTCATTGGATAAACGTACGGAAACAAGCTTTTCGAAGCGAAAGATGGAGATCGAATTTGTTGTACTTCAATAGAGTCTTGAATACGGGTTTCGGATAGACAACGGTCATCGATATCAAGACTTTCTAAAGACAGCCAACTTTATGTGTTGTCCTATCTGCATTTGTGTGTGAACGTTGAAAGAAGGCAGTTTTGAACGGTGTATGTGGCTTCAAAAAGACTGTTTGAGCATTCTCATTCAGTGGTAGCATTAGACTTTCGATCAGTCAGTGACTTGAGATCGTTTAGATAGTACAGGGTTTCTACCATAAGTAAGCTGATGTATGAGTTGAAGAATAAGTGAATATAGAAAATGGGGATAAAAGAGAATAGACAAGTGACACAATGTAAAATAAAAACGAGTATTAGCAAATAGTTTTAAGTATGATTTGCGAGAATTAGAATTAAAGAATGAATATATTTTTTAATTGTACTCATCATTTAGTTTGCATGTGGGCCGAGATTCTACCTAGGAGCCCAAGTTGAGACTTAGACCTAGAGATCTAATCCACAATGCAGTGAACTGACGTTAGGAGATGCAGTTCCATGGTAGCTGGTGATCAACAATAGGTTCATACGCCATTTGTCCCCTTTAGATTCCAAGGCTCATGTGCGCTGCTTTTTTTGGAATCATCGTATTCGAATCCCGTATGTGGATCCTCCGTACCCACCAACCTAGTTAAAACGCTAAGTATTCGATTATTATTACAGTTTGATCAGACAAATAGTATCGTTTAATCTTATAGCACTGCATAGATTGATAAGTTCAGATCAGAATATGCATAGATGCTTTCACACAAAAAATAACTTACAAATTAATGTTTATCATAATGGTCATTGAATCTTATTTGTAAAAGAAAAGCCTTATCGATTAAATACTTTCACATCTAATATTCTCTTCTCCTTTGTTCGAATAGAAAATATGAGTTGAAATTCTTAACTGATTAAATTTTAATGGAATCTAATGACCGATTTTTTACCTCTTATTTATTTAAAATTATTAATCTACTGAATAACTAAACAACTCGTATTGCATAAATACGACAAATTGTGGTGTATGCTACTGATGTCGATAGATATAAGTAGTATGTATCATCAATCGAAAGTGAAATGCCTGGTGGCGGTAGGTTAAGAAGAGAACGAGAACAAAGAATAATTGATATGAAAACAAAAGAACAATGAAGTCTAAGACGATTGATTAACATTTTGCAAATGAAGTATTTACTATATGATTCTCAGATTTTACTAAGATTTCCTGTAATTTTGTATTTAACTACATTCAATTGTTAACAGAAGGGGTTTTGTGGAGATTTAATATTTTCATAGTTGAAATCATGAGTCGGCCTCCAACGGTGTTAATGTTTAACTTCAACCGATCCACGAAATTGAGCTACCGTTCACCAATTGTCTTCAGTGAGTTCCTATTTCACAACAGACGTGGTTTGAACTCCACTGGTTACTGCTTCTCACTAGAACTCTAGGATTTACCTCTCGAAGTCAGTCACTAGTGAGCATATGATTATTATTATCAGAAGGGGTTTTTGTGGAAATTTAGTATTTTCATAGTTGAAACCGTGAGTCAATTGGAGCTAGATCACCAAGGAAAACCTGGAAGCACTGGACGGCCGTCTCGTCCTATTGTGGGACTCCTCAACAGTGCGCATCCACGACCTCGCCTCGCGAGACTCGAACCCAGGACTTACCAGTCTCACGCCAGAGCACTTAACCTCTAGACCACTGAGCCGGCATCCGATGGTGTCCCCGTTTGTGTTCTGATTCACTACAAAATCAGTAATCTGATTATTTAAGATAATTTCTATTAAAAAGAGTTAATTTTATACATTTGATTCACTGTAATACTCAAATCAATAGGTTACTTATTATAGAAAGAGCTAATGATCAACTGACTGATTATTCTTTGTGAATCATTTAACCTACATACAAGATCTGTAATATAAATATAATTAGTAATTATTTCAAGTAAAGTTAATCATGGTGTGACTATTGTCAAAGGTCAGTTATTAGTTAAATCAGATTCATTCCTGGATAAGTTCCAATTTATTGAAATATTATGCACTATGATAAATACTTAGTGAATAACGTGACATGACATATCTCTCTTAGAGAACTAGATTAGAAATCAGTTCTTGCTATAATGCCATGACTGCTGAGTCCTGAATGACCAACCTTCAAGATCATTTTTTAACATTTTTTTACATGTTCTCTATAGACTTCTACTATCTCAAAGACATTAATGTTCTTGTAAATGCCTTTATTTTCTGTATACTACATAACCTTCGAAGTAAAACTTGTCACCTATTTTTTATTCCGGGTTCAACTATGGAGTGATGCGAATTACAGTTTCCTTATATTTTCTTTACACCACTGGATTCCGACTGAGTGGTTTTAATAACTAAGTATTCCCCCAGGAGACTTGGAGGCCCTGTATTCAGTTTCCGATGAGGATTTCTATACTAGAATCAAACAACTGTTCAGTGGTTCCTGTTTTTCAGATGTATCTCAATTAAGTCTAGTCTGTAACAAATACAACCTACAAAAGGAATAAATTTTCATGGAAAATTTTCAACTACATTGAGATATGATTAACCTCAGACTGATATTAATTAGAATATTACTGAAAATTAGGAAGTCATCGAATATTTGTTTAGACCTGGTTTATAAATCTTCAATAATAGGCATCTACAACCCTACATGTAGGATTGAATACGGGACATTTATGTCTGACGACAACCACATTACCTATAGACAACTAAGTTGAGATTCAGTGTTTTAAATTTCCATCACTTGATATTTCGTTAAATACCATGATATTCATCAAGTATAATCGATGATACCTTGTTTACTGTTTAACCTCACTGAACCTTAGCTACTACAGTTTCTTAACGAGATTTTGGAAATCCATTTCGAAGCCACTGGTTTTCGGAGATCGGAGTAGTATGAAGATAGTATCCGTTCACAATCGACATTAACCAGGTAGTTATAAAAAATAAAGGGATCCTAGCTTGGGACAAACGTATGACTGGATGATTATGACGTAATATTACGAATAAATTAATTTAATTATTTTAAAGAACGTATTATCCTCAAGACCTTAAGGTTATGTGTGTGTACACTAAGGAAAAGTGGTTCTGAACTTTGGACAAAATAGATATCCAGTGTTAGTTGGTTTTCATTGATTTAAGTCAAAGCTGTTTTCAAACTGTCTATTGTCTTACCTCGATTAACTTCAATATGCAACGATCTTATAACCCTTCATATAAATGTTTCTTTTTGGTTTCCCAATATTCTATCTCACAGACTATGTCCAGAATTGTTCTTCTTCTAGCGCATACACGTAGACAAATAAATCATAATGATATAAAATCTAAACAAGAAAGTCAATATAAATTGTCAGATAATTTTCAACAGTTATCCAGTCCTTTAAGGTTAGAAGAAAATAAACTTTCTGATTCATCCAATTGTAACGATGATTTTCAAGCAGTGAATGATCTAAATGAACTGAAATCTCATTTCGATCATTCAATAGTAGATGTTTCCAATACTGATGGACAGCAACTAAGGTATTTTATGAAATTTCTTTCATGTGTGTATTTGTTCTTTTTTTTCAATAATTACTAGAACTAAACAATGACACATCAGATTATCAATGAAACACAGGAGAACAACCCATAAACCTCATGAAATATTGAAGTCTGATCATACAAATATAACATAGACTTATAGGGTATTTTCCTGGCGAATCAAAAGCCTCATTTGTATTCATGAATTCTATAAGAACGATCAAAGGTCAGGACCACTGTATACTTCCTGTATTGATGAAAATATAAACGTGTAGCATCTCTTTTGCCTTCCGAACGCCTATTTTCTGTCTAGTTGATTGATGATTAATGAAATTCTAAGAAACCATATGGGTACTTAATTCTAGTAAAGGGCTTAGAGACACAATAGAGCATGGTACGACAAAACGGTTGAAGACTTAGATTCTTAAGGACTACCACGGATATTTTATGTAATAGAGAAAGAGGTATGATAAGTGTGTTGCCTCAAACAGAGTGCAATTTAATGGAGAAAAGGACTGATGTTCTGTAGATCTTATAAAATGAAGTCTTTGTGAACTTCGATCACATACTCACTTTATATTGTAGAATACGCTTGCTTACGAGTAATATGAATATATTATGTCTGTGAAATTTGATGAAAAAGATAGTTGGAATCCTTTTGAAATAAATAAACTTCTAAACAACGAAAAAATAATAATAGCAGTCAAGATGCCCTAAGCTTTCTGATAGTTAGCACTCTTCAGAAAGACTTATCTACAATCTTGACGGAATGGAAACATATCATTAGATTTAGACTGACATCATTCACTGATGTTGTCAGACTCATCACAAATGAACTGATTGGACCACATTCCAACATAGTCTATGAAAATTATTCAGTGTTAGGGACTAAGTATGAAACCAGTTACTACTTAACGACAGATTAGTGTATATAGATTATCAAACTACGTAAACTATAGTTGCCAATCATTCTCACTAATATGAAGATTTTTCAGAGGCAAAGTAATCTAGATATCAGACAAACAGTTGGACTTCTTTTATCAGGGTTATTTAGCTGTATGTCCTAAAGACGACTAAATCTTTCAGATTTTCTGAAACTTAAACCGACATTTCATAATTATAGAAGACTATTTAGGGTGTGAATTAATTTTTCAGATACCTGTTGATGAAATTACTGCTGTAATCATGCAAAACATTACAAGAAAGTCACGTACATACACTGGCTAATCACTAAGCAGTGGCCAACGTCATATGTGCCTAGTTGTCTAAATGCTAAATGAATTCTAGCGATCAAGTTGGAATGTGGTGAATAGTTTAAATGACTTGACATCTCATGTAATATGTACTGATATTAGGTGGTTAGAGGCAGTCAGCAGAGAACCCTGTATGTTGCTTTATTATTGTCTAATTAGCTCAGTTGTAATATCTCCGACCGTGAAACTGGATGATCTAGGTCTAAGTCAACCTAGAAACATCATTTTCCTGAAGATTTTAGATGCACATCACTGATGAGTGCCAATGAACACGAAACCTAAATATAAGATATCCTGTCAAACATTTCCGAACACTTAACAGCATACCACTTAGATATCTATTCAAGAATGATGCAATAAGAGAAATTGCCCTTTTATTCGTTTTATGATTCCCAAATGAATAAATTATAGTTACTGTGACTTACTTTAAATTCTAATCATTTTCATTGTTTATCAATTTTATTTTCTAACAAATATAACTTATAGTGTATTTGTCATATATACTTGGAATCGTGAGTCAAGTGAAGTTAGACCACCGTAGAAAACCTGGAAGCACTGGACGGCCGTTTCGTCCTATTGTGGGACTCCTCAACAGTGTGCATTCACGATCCCGCACCCGCGAGATTCGAACCCAGGAGGTATTTCTTGGAGTTCTAGTGAGAAGCAGTGACCAGTGGAGTTCAACCAGGTCTGTTGTGAGATATCAACTCACTGAAGACATTGGTGAAATGGTTGCTCAAATTCGTGGATTGATTGAAGTTAGACATAAACACCGTTGGATGCCGGCTCAGTGGTCTATCGGTCAAGTGCTCTGGCGCGAGACTGGTAGGTCCTGGGTTCGAATCTCGCTCGTGAGGTGAGATCGTGGATGCGCACTGTTGAGGAGTCCCACAATAGGACGAAACGGCCGTTTAGTGCTTCCAGGTTTTCCCTGGTGGTCTAACTTCAATTGACTCATGATTTCAAGTACGTATAAAAATTACTTAAAATCTCTACAGAAAACCCCCTTATAGTGTATTGTTAATATTTTTTAATATACAATTAGCGATCATTTCAAACTGTTATATTTATGTTTTTTTATAATTCATTTAGAATCTCAGAGACTTTCTACCCAGTTAATGTAAATGAACTTCTTATTTGGAATTTGTATATTAACAATAAATTAAATGAAATTATTATATGTAAGTAATATAATCATTGAATATTTAGTATAACCTTATAGCTTGGTACTAGTAGTAATGTGAGTCGTAGTCGTCGTCGTAGTAATAGTAGTAGTAGTAGTAGTAGTAGTAGTAGTAATATTAGCAGTGGTAATAGTAGTGATGTGAGAAGTAGTAAAAGTATAGCATATGCTACTTATGTTGACCGGCGCAAGTAGTATATAACATCAATCAGAAATCGAATGCATGCCAGCAGAAGGTTGGGAAGATCAAATCGAAGAGAACGGGAGCAGAGAGTAATAATTATGACAATGAAGTTTAAGACAATTGATGGAAGATTTTCAAATTAAGTATTGAACGTATGATTTTCACATTTTACCAAAGAACTTTGTAATTTTGTATAACAATATTTTGGTTATCCTCACCTATGTTTTCGCTCACTGCAGTAGTGGTAGTTTAGTGAACAAAACAAGGGTTGGGGACAGTCGAATGTGTCTAAGCACAAATTACAGACTATCTCACTAAATTCTGATAACCATACAGTAAATAGTTAATTTACAAAATAACAACCAATTGTCTCATTCTTCACTGTTTCTTCTCTAATTCCATTGTTCATGCATTTTCCTACCAATTGCGCTTCGTTTCAGTTCTTTCCTTACTGGTCTTCTGCCAAAATGCATTCTATGTCTGACCATCACCATATACTACTTATATGGATATAAGTAGACCACACCACAGTTGTGAAACATACATTTCAGTTTTAACAAATCTTAAAGAGCCACACTCTAACCTTTTTTGTTACTAATAAGAAAAATTTTCTTGTTTAAAGCAACTTTTGTTTTACTTCGATTTTACAGGTCCTGAAACATATCAGATATGGTTGAATAACCAAAAAGTTAAAAATATCAAAGTTAGTCTATTTCATTAAACTTTAAAATAGAATTGAATAAAGTAACATGGTAAAGAAGAGTATATTTTGATATTAGATATTTGAAGACAAAAGAAACTAAATTACCTTCAAGTTTAGATTTATATTACTCTTATAACTTGTGGCCGAGTGGATGCCTTGTTAACGTAGGACGTGATGAGACCGCCAATTAGAGAGCAACGAATTATTGATTGGAACAGTGACACATGGAAACCGTACGAGCAGTCTAGAATACGTATCGGTCCTGCTTTCTGTCTAGCCCAGCCAGTTAAGTCCAGAACATCCTCTGTGGTATGAATCATCATATTTCAAACATACTGAGTTTATATACCAAAGAGACAGATCGCATCATACCAATAAAATAGAAAATAACATTTGTACAAGATTCAGCCAAATATGGCTGTGAATGTGGAAGGCAGGAATCAATAGACTAGGGAGAACTCAGGAACGGTAAATCATATAACAATAGTTTATAGTTTAAAATAAAGCTTATAATAAGGGGGACACGAATATGAATAGTTTAGTTATTTAGCAATTATACAATAAAAAATATATGCATAATATGGATTCATAAATAGATCCCAAAGTTACCATTCATTATCCTTATCGGACCATAACAATTACTTAGAATTTATTTTAAAACATATCAGTTACCTTCATGAAAAACATTTTCTCTGTTGTAAGTATTCAATTTATTCAAAAAACTTTAGATAAATAGCTTGCTACCAAAGAATCAGGTGAACTATAGATACGAATTAAGTGATGAATAGCCCTATAAATAGAAGACTTAGTCTAAACGCTAATGAAAACACAGAGCTAACGTACAACTGATTTGGTAAATAGCCTGTTTGACAAGCCTTTAATTTCCTTCGATAGTCGATTCATAAAATCAAAAAATTCTGTGCTGGATAAGTGATTTAAGTAACTTATTACGTTCTTTCTATTTATAGGTTTAAATCACTAGAATAAATACTACGTAATATGTACTAATGAAAGTAGTCATATTAGCAAACTATAGGCAGGGGGCTGTACATAATCTAATATTTTTTTCTAAAAAAATATGGCTACACACAGTATATTCAAATGAAATAATTTGTTTAAAATGTGATACAATGTAATTATTACGAATAAACGAAATTGAGCAACCATTCACCAATGTCTTCAGTGAGTTGATATCTCCCAACAGACCTGGTAGAACTCCATTGGTTACTGCTTCTCACTAGAACTCCAGGAAATACCTCATGGAGTCAGTCACTAGTGAGCATATGATCATTATCAGAAGGGGGTTTTGTGGAGATTTTAGTAAATTTAAGTAGTTGAAGTCATGAGTCAATTGAAGCTAGACCACCATGGAAAACCTGGAAGCACTGAACAGCCGTTTCGTCCTTTTACGAATACTCTTAAATAATTGGAATTAACTTTAACTAGTAATGATATCAGTCGAATTAAAAATAAACGTAAACTAAACAGTGAAATTGATTTACCCCACAAGACTCGTGAATATTACATATCCAATACTTTCAGGTCTAATGGCTAGAGCAATATTGTTTAGTCATCAGTTCAGGATACAATAATTTACATTTCATAAATCCAGACCATTGTGAAGTATGGAGTCAATCAAATCATAAAGTTTAAACTGATAACTTTGTTTAAAAGCACAATGAAAGCTCTATAATTTAACCATTCAGATCAGAGAATGAAATTCCACCAATTTGAATAAAACAATAACTGATATCTGAATTCGAAATGTATATGAACCATTCATTTCCAACTGAACAGCTTAAAAATGTCCTATTGACCATAAAACTTGGATGTCTATGTTTTGATCACAGGGTAAGTTCGTAAATGTCTAGTAGTAGTGGGCCATAACAACGAAAACAAGAATAGTAATTCACTGCTCTCTATTTTTCAAATACTCTCTATCTAATATCAGCTGATAAAGCAACTTAACTCCAAAGTAACTGAAAAATCTACAAAATATCATTTTAGCAATGAATCCTCACTCATTTATAAGTCATAACATGTGAATATCATGAATTTTAATATTTTCTACTTAATTATTAGTTTGTTTTCTATATTTTTTGAGATGGTGGAGAAGATTTGTAGCTCAGGTGGATGATTTGGGTAGAGTTTTATTCTCTGAGCTAGTGAATCCAATGCTTAATATAGATTCCAATTGATTATCCTTTTGTAAAATAATCTATTAACTGTAATCAAACACATTGTATATAGTATTTACCCTTCATTTCATTCCCTTTTTTTCTTTCTACTGTTCCACTTCCCTCATTGAATTCAAATAGGTATATTTAAGTTGTCATAGACAATTACAACATGGGACGCTATTACTTCAATTTGAAAGTAATCTTTCAAATGATTCAACGAATAATGAGAATTCATTTCAACAAATTATGAAATGTTTCAATTATCAATTTATTATTTCTGCGGTTTATTCCTCTGAAATTTCCGTAACACTAGAAGATAAAGAACTTATTTTAGATCCATTACAATTGAAACATATGAAATCATTTATGAATATGTCAATGATCAATTGGACAATTCGTTATATTTATCATATTTAAACTATTACCATGTTGAAGAACTATTATGTATAATTTAGTCTGATTAATGATGTAATTAGTGAACTGATGAATAACATTATGTAATAAATAAGAAACATTTTGAAAACATTTTGTTGTTTAACGTTTTACTACTTATAAGTAAACAGATTTTTAGATTTTCATAGTTGAAATCATGAGTCAATTGAAGCTAGATCATCATGGAAAACCTGGAAGTACTGGACGGCCGTTTCATCCTATTATGGGACTCCTCAACAGTGCTCTTCCACGATCCCGCCTCGCAAGATTCGAACCCAGGACCTATCAGTCTCGCGCCCGAGCCTTTAACCGATAGACCACTGAGCCGGCATCCAACGGTGTTAATGTCTAACTTCAACCAATCCACGATGTTTGAGCAATCGTTCACCAATTGTCTTAAGTGATTTAATATCTCTACGACAGACTTGGTTGAACTCCACTCGTCACTGCCGGATGCCGGCTCAGTAGTCTATCGGTTAAGTGCTCGGGCGCGAGACTGGTAGGTCCTGGGTTCGAATCTCGTGAGGCGGGATCATGAATGAGCACTGCTGAGGAGTCCCATAATAGGATGAGACGGCCGTCTAGTGTTTCCAGGTTTTCCATAGTGGTCTAGCTTCAACTGATTCACGCTTTCAACTATGAAAATACTAAACTCCGCAAAAAATCCCCACTTATAAGTAAATTCTAAGAAGTTATATGATTTCAGTATTAATTGGTGGTTAGAAGTTAATCTTTATTGCCGATTTACATCATCTAAAAAAATGTTAAAAACCAATGATCAGCCAGCATTATGGCTCATTTTGAGACTTTCCGACCATACATACCCCCAACTTTAAGGAAGATCAAAGTTGGGAGGATTTAAACTTCGCAGTCTTAGCTAAACGTTTGGAACATATCATAAAAATAAACTTGTCTATATATTACTAATTCAGCCGATTAGTGATGAAGCAAAACTATCATCCATTATCATTTGTAGGAATATGTGGTAATTTTAGTGAATTACGGATATTTCGTGCATGATTATCGGCTCTATTTTTACTTCAATACATTACATTAATGTAAGTCATTTCCTGTCTTTATGACCTAGTCTATTCATAACTACCAGAATACATTTTATACAGATCTGGGAAATCTTATTTTGTTAATTATATAGGATACTATCAGCTTTTCTAGCATTCTTCTTATTTTCCAAATAAAATGTTTTTCAGTTCTTACCTCTGTTCAACTTCAATAAATCACTAATTAGTAACTTTATTAGTGATGAACTTCATGGAGCTCTAATAAGAAACTGTAACATTCAAGATCAACTAATCAGGAAATTTAGGTGACTGCTCACCTATGATAGGAAATAATGATCGCAAAAAAGTGTGAATTAACTGAGTTTTCATAATCAGATCTAATATTGAATATCATATTAGTTGTAGGATCTTATTGTCGTATGTTCAATACCATGATCTATTAATGACTGTTTACTTATAATCAATATTAAAATACAACAAAACTAATGTTCTAGTCCTACTAATTTCCAATGATCATTCAGTTAGTTTTAATTATCAGTGTTAGTATAACTGGAAGTAATTACACATTAATATATAAGGCATAAGAGAATGTTATTACTTATTTAATGAAATGAAGTCGTCTAGTCATTTATAATTAGACATTAGTAAAAACTCTTGAAATAACACCCGTTTGAAGTACAACATACCATGTGGTGTATGCTACTTATGTCGATACATATACGTGGTATGTAAGGCCAATCAGAAGTGAAATGTATGGCAGTGAAAAGCTAAGAAGATAAAATTGAATAAGACAGAAAGGGAAATAGAAAGGAATTGTGAATAGGATGAATCACACAGAATGTAGAAAACAGTTGATAGAATATCTGTAAATAAAGTATTTTATATATGATTCTTATATTTTATCAAGATACCCTGTAATTTTGTATTAAAATACATTGCTTGTCCCCAACTGTTAACGGAATATAGATTGGATTAAAGTACGTTCCATGCAAGTTTGTGTTAGGGCACTCTGATTAGCTAGTTCTTAACCAACCAGGGCTAGTGGATACTTGGAGAAGACGAGAAGATCTCATGTAAAAACTATGAATATACTGGTGTTTTTCTTTCTTATTGTGCTTCCTACTTCCATCTGCTCCTGTTATTTAAAATATAATTTCGTTCTCATTCAACCATATTCTGATTTGGGTACTTGTTAAGTGGAGTAGTCCCAAAATGCCCTGGTACGGCCGAGGGTTGGGATAGTTAGCTCTCTCTCTCGAAATGCTCTCACATGGCCACGCGTATACAGCCACTGCCAGGAAAGTCATATTCACTGTCTTCTAGCGACATTACTGTTGTTTACGAGATTGGGAGAACGAAAGGCGAATGTCCGGCGCTTTAACTGGATTAGTGTATATGGAGGATCGATCTAGGAGAGTTGGAGAACCCTGATTCCAAACCAATGGTGCACATAAGCTCCAGGATCCTAAGGGAACAATAGCGTATGGGCCTTTTTTTGGTCACCGGCTACCATGGCACTGCATCTCCTTACGTTGCTCCACTGCCTTGTGGATCAGACCCTTAGGTCGAAGGCTCCGGATATGGCTTCCAAAGAAAACCACCTGCTGCGGTTTGGGCATCCGGGTAGTTTCATAACCCACACAAAAATCAAGTGACTTGTGTGGCGCATATGTATTCGGTGCCGAGTTAAGTAGTGTCCAAGACTACTAAGCAATAGCAGTAACTGGGTCGTAATAAGGGAATTTATAACACCACCTGTGTTTTTATTCTCAACGGCCACATCGGTCTCAGTAATAGTGATGATATTATTATTGACAAGTGAAGAATATGCATTAGATTTGTAACTCAAAAGGTTTGGTAAAACTATGAGTTTGTAATAATCAAATAAAAAGATAATTTCAAATATTTGCGAATTCTTTGTTGTTATTATTAATTTTGATAAAGGAAGAACTGTAATATAAGGTTATGTGTATTTCTAATAGTCCATTAAGAGGAGGGGATCTTTGGTGTTGTTGAATATACTTCTAAAAAATCCTGTCTTAAAGGAAGTTATGTCTATAAGTATAATCAACAGATCGTTAATGTATAATAATTGTGGATCGGATATATATCAAAAGGATTGGAAATAAATAATAATCAACGAATGACATTTTGTTTCAAATTTTATAGGCCACTGCCATCAAGAATATTAGATTTAATGATTGTATACAGAAAGAAAGCATTATAAACTGATCACCTTAATAAGAGATGGATGGTGGCTAGCAGTGGAATCCAGGATGTGCGTTTCATCCTATTTGAGACTCTTCTGCTGAACGTACCTGCATCTCAGAGTTGATGTTCACTCTTTCACTCGACCACACTACCGTTCGATTCAAACGCCAACACGTTATCCACTCAGCTATTTAGTTCACATAGCCACTGGCTAGTGCAATGGGGTGAATTTCAATTTCGATTCATATATAATCGTCGTGTTAGCTCTTCCCACTGATAGATTTCACTGCTAGCCGCCATCCATCTTTGCTTAAAATACTTGCGATTCACAGACAGTATGGAGACGATTCTCACAGGACTCACATATGCCAAAAAAATGATCAATCCTAAACATCAATGGGAAAATCCTATTTTCCCAAAATTTACAGAAGATCGATGGTTGATATGTTATACCCTGAATGGATAATTAACTATTTTGCTTCTAGAAGCTTCCAGAATATCAGGTTTATCAAATAAACCTATAGATACCCTTTTCTTCAGTACCTAGACCTTGGAAATAAAGCTCCTCTTTGTAATCTCAATCTTTTGTCTCTTGTCCAGGGATCAAGTGTGAGAGATTTTTTAGGAAGTGGTTAGATACTCGTTGTCATTAATTGAGGTACCTGACTTATTAAATTAATTAAAAATCCTGAAATACAATTCATATGGGTACACGGTTTTTGTTGACTAACAACTTTATTCAAAAATGCTTTAGTTTCCTAAAATAAAAAGAAAATAACGTACATACGATAGATATGTAAATAATGATAGTGTTAAATGTTTTCGATAATACCAACGGGAGTAGTTTGTTGTGCGTGATTCAGAACATATAAATGGCAAACACATATTCCGATAATGTAATAAGAAGACGAAGATTATCAGAACTATGTGATGAGATATTAGCGCAATACATTTCGAACAATCTGATCACACATATACTTGTTAAGAACATTTATATATAAAAATAAATGGTCAACTAGACTGGAAATCGGGGGGTAAGAATAGACAAAGATAATAATAATAATAATATCTTCGTCTTCTTATTACATTATCGAAATTTATCAAAGGGACTAATTGCTTTAAAACACATTCGAATGTCACAAATTATGTTCTAAATGTAATTAAATCTAGTACTATGATTGATAACGTATTACCAACCTGAATTTTGGACGCTGCATATCAGAAAATTCCCTTAAGACAAACAACCCAAGATGGTCCTAGGATTTCAACAAATACCGATGAACAGTCAACATAAACAGTACAAAGTTATGCAAGCCACTGAAGTAACCGCTTTTTAAGTGTTGAAACACAAAAACTAAATGACCATGACCAAATCTCATGATTGTCTAAATCTAGAAGTAGAAGATAGCTGAATATGAGATAAAATACATACCATAGAACGTAATGATCAATATAGGGGGGTTGTAGAGGTTATTAAATATTATAAAGATCACAAGCCAACTTAAGTTAGGGGACCACTAAAATCTAGAGAGGACTGAACAAGCATTTCATCCTAATATCGAACTCCTTAGCAGTACGTATCCTTGACCTCACCTAGGATTAAACCTATGGACTTCAGTTCTGACAGTAAGTGCTTAACCTCTGGAATGGCCTCCAGCAATATTCATGCCTAACTTCAGTCGACTGTAAAGAATTAGAGTACTGCCAGTGATTTATGGAAATAAAAAGTTATGTTAATTATACGTAGGGAAATGGAAATGACAAATTAAATAGAGTATATGGCCTTTAGAATACAACAAATTCAAATAAAGTTTAAATACTTACTTACTTACTTATGCTTGTTACCCTCGTGGAGGAGCATAGGCCGTCCATCAGCATTCTCCATCCAGTTCTGTAAAATGCATGGTAAATTTAACAGAGTGAAACTGCGAAATTGGTCATTTTTTAGTAGTGGGTAAATCTATTGGTTAGTACCTATGAGATAATTCTGATTTATTGTTGGGGACTTGTATTAGCATACTTTATAAGTAATCAAAATGCTACAAACTTATTCTTGTATTTCATTTTCCCGTGGATCTGAAACTTAATAACATTAACGTTTATCTCATTTATTTCTTTAAATAAATTTGTTTCCTACATTGTTTTTAACTGTAAATTGATTTTACTGAATGTCGACTTTTGTATTTTCCATTTTTATTAATTTCTTTTGGATTGATTAATGTGAACTGTGATAACGTCCTATTATGGGACTCCTCAGTCGATCGGCTAAGTGCTCTGGTGCGAGACTGGTAGGTCATGGGTTCGAATCTCGCGAGCGGGATCGTGGGTGTGCACTGCTGAGGAGTCCCATAATAGGATGAAACGGTCGTCCAGTGTTTCCAGTTTTTCCATGGTGGTCTAGTTTCAATTGACTCATGATTTCAAGTATGAAAATGACTTATATATTCTTACTTCATATCATACATTGTTTGGGAATGAATGAATGAACAGATGAGTGGAAATGAATATTTGGCATACACATACATGACTGAGGTTATTGGTAACGTCTTCATTGTTCAATAAGTATGTTGTATCAAGTACTTTTGGTCATTTTTCCTTTTATTTAGTAGGTGAATGATGGATATTGGAGTGTAATTTTCACTAAGAATTTCATGACAAACCTTTGACGTTATTTACAATTATTTGAACATCACTGTAAGGCAATCCATAATACCGATTAGGAAACCCAAAGTTTTAAAAGTTTAGGGTTGAAATGATATCTCAAGTAAAAATCACACTTTATTATACAACATTTATCTAGTAAACGAACGAAAAATGTTCGAAAGTACCGAGTATAGTGCACTTACAGAACATTGAGAGCATCTCGAATGACTTCAGCGCACGCACAATTAGTGAATTTTTTTAATTATAAATGAATCCAATATAAACGATCGATAAAGTAAATACTCGTTCCTAAACATATTTTTGGTCTATCTAGCTTGTAACTTAAAGTAGGATTCAGAGCGCATGTGTTCATCCTATATACGATTCGACAGTTGTAGTTATATGATTCCTGAGTTGATGTTCACATTGAGAGTTAAATTCATTACCTATTACTTTAAATAACAACACAATATTCATTAAACTATGAGGTTTATAATGACCATTAATAGGTATTTCCTAAATGTCTCTAATTTATTATGAACTTAATCTGATCGATTGCTACTCTATCCATTTTGAAAGGTTATGTACATAAATATTTAACTAGTGTGATTATAAACAGAGATTAATGGTGGCCAGCAGTGGAATCCAGGATACACGTTCCGTCCTATTTGAGAAGCTTCGACTGAATGTACCTGCATCCCAGAGTTGAGGCGAATAGTATTGGATACGAGTCCCAGAGTGAACATCAACTCTAGGATGACATTATATCCAGCTGATGAGTCCCAAATAGGACGAGATGAGCATTCTTGATTCCACTGCTAGCCACTACCATTCATCGCTGTTTATAATGCTTGTGACCTAAGGCAATATCTAGGCGATCCTCACAAGATGCACATATGTCAATATGCACATATGTCAATAAGAGATTGATCAATCACAGTCCTAAACATCAATGAGAAGATTCAAACAAGCAATACAAAATGAATTTAGGCAGTGTGACTATTTATTTATATTATTACTTCTATTGTTTATTCTTTTCTTGAAATAACTGTACAACTTTTAATGACATATCTCAATTTCATCTATTCAATAAATTTCAATTCGTCAGTGTATAAAATCCATCATAAGTTACTTGGACAATATCAGTAAAAAAGTTTAGCTCAAAAAAACAAAACACTAATGTTTATTTAATACCATTTGGGAGTACAAAAGTAGAATTATTTACACACCTGAGGAATACAAAACTTTTAGTTGCGATAGTAATAATAATAATCATAGTATCTTACATTTTTACGTAATTACCAATCCATCTGGTTGTTACTGATCATAACTTCAGTGGAGATGGTGATGGTGATGATGAAGATGATGGTAATGATTCTGCATTTTTATATACGCCACATTCTGTTACCATGATTAGAGAACAATAATAATAATAGTAATCATAATAAGAAGAAAGCCAAACGTTACCCTGTAGTTAATATCGGCTATTTAATTACTTTAAGCTAATTAGAAACAGAAATAAGAATAAAACTAAATTAACTTTACAATATGTTATTTCATTTAATGTGTTTAATTATGAACAAAAATGTAGCGGGCGCAAATGTGCATATGTAGGATTGTAGAAAAAAAAATTACATGCAAGATAAAATTGTCTTTTTATGGAAACACCTGTTTGAAAATACCAACTTTATTATTATTATTATTTGTAGTAGTAGCAGTAGTAGTAGTAGTAGTAGTAGTAGTAGTAGTAGTAGTAGTAGGAGGAGGAGGAGGAGGAGGAGGGAGAGGAGGGAGGAGGAGCAGGTAGGGGAGCGGCGTAGTATTAGTATTGGTAATATTCATATTAGTAGTAGTAGCAGTAGTAGTTGTGGTAGTAATAGTAGGAGGGGGAAGAGGAGCAGGGAGGGGAGCGGCCTAGTATTAGTATTGGTAATATTCGTATTAGTAGTAGTAGTAGTAGTAGTAGTAGTAATATGTGTAACAGTTTGTAGCAAGGTTACTCTGACTATAATCGACTATTATCATTGCTTTTCATATTAATCATGGTAAGAATCATGGTAAGAAATCATCGAACAGTTTTATTTTAATAAATATTAATAAGAATATATATATATATAATACTTTTGTTTATTATATATCAATGTCTAAAGGTTAGTAAAACCATAGCAACTCTGTTGAAAGGCATAATAATAATAATAAATCGGTATTCCGAACGAATCATTTAGTTCCCTAATTAATATAAAAATGGTATGAGGAAGAAAACAATTTGGTTTTAATAGTCTTAAAAAAAACTAAAGTAATGGCTACAAAATTAAGTCATTAAAAAAACTGAGCAATTTTTTTGTGTTATGGGGGGGGGAGGGAAACATGGAATGTTGAATGGTAAATAGTTTGTAAAACTATTTCTATGAATGTAAATCATGAAAATAAAATAAAATGTTAAGCATACATGTATGCGTATATGCATGTACACATAGATACATGCACCAATACATGTTAATGATGTAAAGGAAACGAATAGAATGGAGAAATAATGAATAAATAAAAGGTGTATGTTGTATTCATTACAGATTTTTGTTCTCAAATGGAGTACCAATGAAGTTCAAGTAGCATTAAGGTAGACATTTTGTCTTTGTATAAAAGTGTTAAGTAGTTTGGATTCATAAACTTATCTGAGATCAAACTCTGGACATCTGAATTAGTATACAATCGTTTGAAATTCACATTTTAGTCAGTTGTCAATATTAAGCAATTATTGTATAATTTCATTTGCGAGCAAACAGCTAATTCTTGTCATGCATGGTTGAACTCCACAAATCGTGGATTTTAACTAGAACTATGGAAATTTAATGCAAAATCAGTCACTAATCAGAATACGAATAATGTTTAATTGGGAACAGTTGTAAAGATTAGTTTAAATTAATGATCTAATGCTCATTGGTTTTCAGTTGTTCTTTGGTTAATCCTTCTTACTTGACGTAAGAAATTCTTGAACAAATTTTTTCGGTCCAACTTATATTATTGTATAGTTTATATTAGACAGTGACTACTAGTCAAGTTCAAAATGCTTTTTTTCTTTGTTTTTTAGAGACACATTTTGAAATATTTTGGTTCATTATTATTGTCGCGTTCCACTAAGACTTGAAATTTATACGCTAATTCACTTAGTATTGTTTGTTTGAATCTTCCTATTGATGTTTAGGACTGCAACTGGTCAGTCTCTTATTGGCATATGTGCGGCAAGTGGCTATCAGGACTCAGAAGCTGAGTGAATAACGTGATGGCGTTTGAAGCGAAAGGTACTGGGTTCGAGTCCCAGAGTGAACATCAACTCTAACGTGCAGGTACATCCAGCTGGCAAGTCCCAAATAGGACGAAATGCGCGTCCTGGATTCCACCGCTAGTCACTATCCATCTTTGCTTACACGCTAATTGTCGTTAATCCTAGAATGTTATTTACTAAACTGCTTCATGACAGTAACCTTTTATCTGTCGTTGTATATTAATCAGCTGTAGTTCTATTCTTGCGTTGACTTCTACCTGTTGACTGACTTCAAATATTCATTAGGTTAGATTGTAATTATGGTTTTTGAAATCCTACGTATACTGATTACTTGTCATAGTGGTTTTGATTGCTACTCATAACTAATTATGTAGAGAAAATGTTATTTAACCTTTCAAGAGGTCATTCAAAGCTTGAACAAAAAGGCTGAGCAGTGGAGTTCAAATCACGTCTGTTGTGAGGTAGAAACTCATTGAAAACAATTGGTGAACGGTTGCTCAACTTCGTGGATTGGTCGAAGTTAGACATTAACACCATCGGATGCCGGCTCAGTGGTCTATCGGTTAAGTGCTCTGGTGCGAGACTGATAGGTCCTGGTTTCGAATCTCTCGAGGCGGGATCGTGTATGCGCACTACTGAGGAGTCCCATAATAGGACGAAATGGCCGTCCAGTGCTTCCAGGTTTTCCATGGTGGTCTAGCTTCAATCGACTCATGCTTTCGACTATGAAAAAGGTTGAGCATATTCGATTTCCTAAAATACACAATAAACCTCTCAAATTGTTGACCATATCTTGTTTACATGTGCACATAATCAAATAATTGAAAATTATGGTTTATTTTCAATTGGTTCGGATAATCACACATGAATCAAAGTATATCGCTCACATAAAATGTTCTTCTTAGTAGTTATATTTAAAATATAATTATTAGACATCAGCCATCATCATAGATTAGCTTATTAATTCGTGTCTAGTCTGATATATTTTTGAGTGCGTGTGAAGAAAAAGAGCAAAAGTGAACGGATGAGTTAGAAAGAATACGAAACTTACTTCCTTTTACCAATGGAACTAATCAATAACAATTACTAGTATCATGAAACCGGGACAATTCAATTGTCACGACTCGAAGTGTTAACATGAAAATTTAGAATCTGTTACAATTAAGCAATACGATATTTGTTACTAACCCCTAAATCAAACAATAGAACTCATACAGTTAATATCAATAGACTATTAATTTTTTTATCTTATAACAACTTGAATAACGACAATGAAAATTTCAGCATTGCATCATCGAACTCAGAATATTAATAATTAAAATAAATTATGGTGTCAAATATGAGATCATTGAGAAATGATCATGTTGATAGGGTTATTATCGTTATCATTCAACTTATTGTATGTGTATATGTGCATGTTATGCGTAAGTATGTATGTCAACATCATGTGCGAACATGTGAGTCAGATATAATTACTAAATGAAAATGAATAAATATAATTGTCATATCGATTTCACCTATTCACTTATCCATTCATTTGCTCATGCTAACACGTTTTCACACCTTTTCTCTGAGCCTTAGTGACTAGATGAGGATGAGTCCAAACATAGCCAACATTTTTGTTTATAATAATCGTAATTAATATCTCAAATTAATCTCTTTCCATCATAAATTTTGTATTAGTTTTTATAATCCATTGTAAAATTGTCTTGTTAATTAACTTACTATATTTATTAATAAAACCTATGGAGTTAAGAGAATTGTATGTTATCTACCTGACCGTCAACAGAAAACATACATCTAATTTAATCTGAATTTGTATGTAATATTTACCACGGAATGACGTTAGCTGGGTATTATTGTGCTTCTGAGAGAGAGAGACTGATAATAGATTGTCGAACTTTGAACTTACACCAATCATCAAAATACCTGATAGGGCCCCACACTACCAGTGTATAGAAAACTTCAGGCGCATAAATGTATGCCCACTTGGTATAAAAAGATATTAAACAAACTTATCTCTATATGTTAACTCAGTGGATCTGCAGTAGTATATCAATGCCAGTTGATATATTTCTTAAGAGGACAATGGGAGAAGTATTAAAAAACTTAAGGAAACTGTTTAGATGATTTAGTGGAAATTTCGTAGAAATATGAGTAGATTTTCCCCCAATAGATTACAATTAGTTAAAGTATTACTAGATAGCTTAGAATTCGGTCTCATTTGAAAATCATAACCTGTGAAGTTAAAAAAGTCACGAGTAATAAAGTAAGTTATCACCGATAACGATAGTTACATTATATAATAGAGTGGCTTAAATTTCAAAGCCTAAATGATTAGATCATAAGGCATAGGCTTGGTGATGTCGTAAACAAATATTATCTACTAATACGATTGTTGTGAGATGATGCGAGATTGAAAGCGTTTTTCTAAAATTCACGTTCTATTTTTATTTCTGTCATTAGGAAAAATAGACTAAATCAAAGGTGAAGATGAGGGTATAAGTTTAAATCAAGTGTTATTACAAACACAAACCAAATTGATTGGCAGTTTGAGTATAATTGACTGATAGAGATTACATCATATCGTAAAATCACCTGATATTGAAAATGTTTGCCATTAAACTTTAACTGAATAATAAGCTAGGTATAAAACTCTATGCGTAATCCGAAAATTTTGTCGTCTTGCTAACGGGGTATTTCAAATTAAGACCATGAAAATGAATCGAGGCAACCTTGTTTTAAACATTTGTAGAATGAATGTCACTTCTTGTTTAAAACTATTTCCAACAGATGATAAGAGAAAAATATTTTTATTGATTTGACAAGTATTCTACAGGTCAGTACATGAATTGACATTAACAGTACTCCCTGAATTGCTGTAAAATGTATTAACATAAAACAAATACATATCACTATGGAACTTCAATGATCCTGAATTTTAGTAACTCATATCACACATTTATCATTTAATTTTTGAATGGGAATCTAATGGTCTTTATTATCTGCACCAAATATGGAGAGAGCTATTACAATTTAGGCAGTTGTACGTTTTTGATAATTTCCCGTCTACATTCCTTGATTATTATGTTGCAACCAATGTCATGCCTGTATATGCTTTATTGCTGATTTAATTTTATCGAATAAGTTGCAATTTGGCGACGGACTTTGTTGACATAGTTTGTTACTAATCATCTAACTGTAGGGCCAGTGAAATGTCACTGAGCCCTAGCCAAATCATCTTGCAGTTGGGTTACTGAATATCAGACAGATCATCGATCCCTGTCAAAGGACAACCAACGTGTGTCAATTAATCGTACACCATGGACTGGCCTATGGGGTGGTGGTCTTACTTTCGCTTGTACCTACTTTAACTAATATATTTCAGTGATAACGTCCTTTGTGTTGTACAGTCTTCAAAGCATCCATAGTACCATGATACGACGGTGGGGTAATCCACGTAAGGTGCTGACAGCGAGGTGTGACTTCCACATTAGCTGTTGGCTACACCATTCCTGTCT
Organism: Schistosoma mansoni; assembly: GCF_000237925.1. Taxonomy (NCBI): domain Eukaryota; kingdom Metazoa; phylum Platyhelminthes; class Trematoda; order Strigeidida; family Schistosomatidae; genus Schistosoma; species Schistosoma mansoni. Next base: position 7,063,710 of record NC_031496.1, read on the forward strand.
AACGCGAATAGGCCTACAAACATTCAACATAGATCATCTAAAATGGTGATCTACAAGACACTAAATTTCTCAGTCATACAGATCAATATTAATGGATCAAAATATAACCATGAATAATGGAGGGTCAAATCCTACTGTAGATTGTAGGTGCACCTAGTTGATGAATGTTAACTAAAATATAAATTGAGTTCTGATCAATAAAACTGTTTCTAATTTTAGCTGAATAATGATATAATACATGAGATGAAGTGTAATACGTAGGAAATGCTTAATTATTTGATTAATCAGATTCACTGTGAATTTCATTAACCCAAAAAGTTGGAATAATGGACATGTAATTGTACAGGATAATCAGGAAATTCAGGTGAACAATATATTCTATAATAAAAAAATGTAAAATAATAAAAACAACCTTTTTAGTAAAATTCGAATAACAACTATTCCTACCTCCCCTTCTCGAATTGTTCTATAGAGATTTAACAGTGATATTGACCTTGTTAGTTCCAACGAACATTACCAGTTAAAGGCATCATGAGCATATCATATAGTATCCCAAGTTGGGTACTTCTCTTCCACAGCCCTTTGATCTGAAGTTTATCACTGTTTCGGTTACTCTCAAATCTCAATGTTTTCTTGGTTTAAATGTTTTATGAGATGCCTTACCTGAGAAAATTTGACAATAACATCTCATTAAGATATGTGTCAGGAACATTTTTGAATACAACAGAAATGTTTAATAAAACTGTCTTTGGATATGAAATTCTGTCTTTTTAAGAAAATTGCAAATAAATAAAGCGATTGTAAAAAATGTAGGTAATATTGCGACCTTTTAAGAATGTATAACTGAATCTTAAAAATGTTGCCAACGAATATGAATTAGATTCTTTTTTTATAAGCTTCAGCATTCAATACCTATTTATTTTCAGAATGAGGATTTGTGGAGATTGTGGTAATTGAATTCATGAATCAATCTAAGCTAGACCACCATTGAAAACCTGGAAGCATTGGACGACTGTTTCGTTCTATTACGGGACTCCTCAGAAGCGCGAACTCTGGACTCGAACCGACGACCTTCGGTCCTGCGTGCGAATGATTAACCTGTAGACCACTGAGTCGGCATCCAACATATATATATATATATATATATATCATTGAAACGGTGACCTACAAGTTATTAGTGTAACTCTCCTACCAGTTTAGATAGAAGCCTAATTAATAATGTATTTTTTAATCACATTAACGTATGATAAAAATTTCATATTCAAATAATCGATTCATTATATTCATTTCCATATCAATTTACATTCACCAACCTTTCAATTACATTGTTTATCCCTCTCTCTTAAAGAATATTTAAAATTGTCCAATAGAAATATCTAAAGTAAATATATATAAAATCACTTTCTCTACTTTACTATCTCTCTCTCTTTTCTAACTTTTGTGTTATTTACATTTTGTCATCCAATCGCAAATAAGATGGATAAATAATGAAACTGAATGGGTGAATTTTTTACATTTTTCAATAGAAAGTTTCACTCATAGAAGAAGAAGCAGAGGAAGAAGAAGAAGATTCCAATTTATTAATATTCGTTAATTAACCAATCGAAATGATAATTGTTCACTTATTCCTAAATAATTTACAGATCAAATCTATGTTGTGACACTTTTTTCATACTTCATGCTAACCCTAGTCACTATGATTGAATACATACATATATATATATATATACAACAGACATACATACAAATCTCCACCATACAAACATACACACATACATACATACATACTTGCAATTAAAACAATATGATATATTAATACAAATAATTAAAATCAATTATATTGAGAAATAAAGAGACTTTAGGATTTACCTCCCCCCCTTCCACCCACTCATTTATATAATTAATTCCTTGAATTTTATTGGTTATTTTCAGTTGCCATATATCTATGCGGCTAAGAGGGGGAAAATATTTTACTATTATTACTAATAATTATAGTATTAAGGTGAGAGAAGTGTAAAGATGAATAGATTAGTCAAAGTATCATTGATAATAAACGTTTTATAAATAGTAGAATCATCATTAATTAAGTATTACTATCATAATTGCTTATTACAGTGTATGGTACTAAACACAGATGGATTCTTTTTCCATAGCTAATTTAATTGATACACATTCAGAAAGAATAAATGATCAAGATCATTTTAATAAAGGATCAGAACAAACACTGGATAATACTTCTGTATTAAATACATTTTTAAGTTTAACTTCATTATCATCTAAGAACAATAACAATCATAATAATGTATCACATTTGGAATCTAAATTAATCAATTTATCAAAGGATATTTCATTGATGGATAATGAACAAATACTATTTGGGAATATGTTAGAATCTAAATATGAATGTAAGTTATAATTAATATAGATGATATCATTTCATTTGTGTAATTTTGAAAAAAAGGAAAGGAGTATTTATCATCAATATGAATAGTCTATATCGACTGTGTTTGACTGACACAATGATTGCATAGTAAAGATCTGAACTATAATAGAATAAATGAGCTTAATTATGACTTTTTAGTCTGATCCACTTTAACCTAGCAACTAAGCTGTCTTGTATATTTTTAGTATATTTTAAAATGAAATCTAATGATTTGATTTAATTTGGGAGTTCAAATTAAGAGAATATAAAAGTAGACAGATTATGATTAAGTTACGGGCATACATTGTGTCCGTCTAAACGACTGATTCAGCAATATTAGTCATTATTAACATTGAAAAGTTGCGATAAACTACTCGACATTGAGTTATCATTCTTCCAAGGTGATTATATCTTCAGCATGACTGACAATTTGGTTAGTATTGATTGTTATTCCATAAATTTCTACAATTGTACCAATTTATATTCAACAGTGTTTAGTGGTGAGATTGGTTACGATTATTCATAAACCTGTAAGCTCTAAATATTTTATTTCTTAAAAAGAGTTGACTTCATTGAATAACAATTGTTTAACAAGTATTAAAAGATATTTAAACATATTTGCTCTTGGTTGACAATTGCAGAGCAGAATAAATAGTTTATTCAAGTTTCGTGGGTTGACAGTTATTCGATTCGATTAATATTTTGTGGAGAAGAAGAACAAAGATTTCAAGAGAATAATGTAAAATTCCACTTTATTTCACTGAGTTCTCAGCTATTTAAAATGTGTACTATTTAAACATTGAAATTCTTAACTGGGTTGAAAACATTTATATCAGTAAATTTGGTTAGAATTCATAGTGACAAAGATATAAGTTTAATAGACTAAGTAGAAATATTGCGAAGATATTTGTATATATCGTGTGTAAAAATACATTCTACAACATTCTTAACAAAAACTAAAACCGAAAACCTAGAAATAGTTGCATAATAATGAAAAGTTAATGGTACATAAGAATGACATAAATGGACATCAGTTGAATTTAAAATTGTTGAACAAGTAGTAACATTAACTAAAAATAGGTAATTTTAATAGTTAAGATCATGAATCAATTGAAGCTAGACCACCATGGAAAACCTGGAAGCACTGGACCGCCGTTTCGTCCTATTGTGAGATTCCTCAGCAGTGCGCATCCACAATCCCGCCTCGCGAGTATCGAACCCAGAACCTATCAGTTTTACGCGCGAGCGCTTAGACTCTAGACCATTGATCCGGCATCCAACGGTGTTAGTGTTTAACTTCAACCAGTCCACGAAATTGAGAAACCATTGACCAATGCCATCGATTAAGTGCTCTGGCGCGAAAGTGGTAGGTCCTGCGTTCGAATCTCACGAGGCGGGATCATGGATGCGCACTGCTGAGGAGTCCCACAATAGGACGAAACAGCCGTCCAGTGCTTCCATGTTTTCCATGGTGGTCCAGCTTCGATTGAATCATTATCTCAATTCTATAAAATATCATATTAGTTAACATATTATACCCACCTTTATATATTTTAGTTTTACCACAGAATATCAATGAATTGAAGAGTTCAAAACAGTCAATTTCTAAGTTAACTAATAACGATAATGATGTTAATAACAGTTTTAAAACAACTACAGTACAACAACCATTATTATCACATTTCATCTCTTTCAAATCAATTCCTGATATTCTATTGCAAAATTCAAATGTAAATCATTTATATAAACAACAAGATAAATCTATTATAGTAAATAATACAAATCATTGTACATTGAATTATTGTAACAATGAACACTTGGACATTGATCATATGAATGAGATTAGTTGTAATACAGATTTAAATATGGAGGAAAAACGTACGATGCATGATTTAAATTTCAAAGACATCCCCAATAATAATAATGGTTATTTAACTGAATTGATGAAAAAACTGGAAGCCTATGGATTATTATATTCAATTTACAAAAGTAATAAAGATATGTCATTGAATACAAATTGTTCATCCTGTAGTGATTCTATGACGACGGTAACTCCTACACAGTGTAGAATTAATGCATTACCTAATAATAATGATATTGATGAGATACGTGCAAATTCTCTTGACAATAATAATAGCAGTAATAATAATGGTCATATAGTAAATGACTTAAACAATCAAGTCTATTTTAGTATAAACTCAATCAAAGACTATTTACCTTTTGTACCAATGACGGCAACTGGATCAACAGTGGTGACAACACAAACAACAACAATAGTAGGGGGAGTCAAAAATAAGGCATTAATATCTAGAATTACATCATTACGGTCATCACCACCACCACCAACAACAACAAGAACGTCGACATCAGCAACTGGTATTACTCGACGGAAACGTACCAGAGCAGCTTTTTCACATGGACAAGTTTATGAATTAGAGAAACGATTTAATTATCAACGTTATTTATCGGCTACAGAAAGAGCTGAATTAGCTAGATCATTGAGATTATCTGAAACTCAAGTAAGTCGTCTCGCTGTGTATGTATGTCAGTATTCTTATTATTAGTAAATAAGTGAATGGTAATAAAATAATCTTCACAGAAGGATCAGTGTGAGGTCAACATAGTTTATAACCTTGAATTTTACATCTTTAATCAGAAGTACTATATAGATTTTTTGTTTACAATTACAAAAAGCTGATTTTATTTATCTTGGTCTGTGTAATTTATGGATTCTTTCAGCACTCTTTCAATTCTGCCTTCTTTGAACTTCACTGTGAAATGTTCAATGTTTTGTTGAATAAAAATATAGTTTTTGGGACTTCCCCACAAGTGACTAACAAATTGTTCAGTCGATATAAAGATCCATAGGAATTGTACTGTCATCATCCATTTTACAACTAAATCGGTTAACACCTCGAAATGAAGTGTAGTTGATGATATAAAATGGATAAATATACTGAATACATTAATTGTTCTATTATGATAGTGTAGAGCGCCTCCAAATGCTCTGGTACGGCCGAGAGTGGGGAGAGCCCGCTCTCCCTCTCCAAATGCTCTCACATGGCCACGCGTATATAGCCTCTAACAGGGAAGTCCTACTCACTAACTTCTCGCGGCATTACTGTTGTTTACGAAATTGAGAGGACGAAAAGCGAATGTTCGGCGCTGTAACCGGGTTGGTGGACACGGAAAGTCTACCCACGGGAGTTGGAAAACCCTCATTCCAAACCAATCATGCACATGGGCTCCAGTATTCTGAGGGAACAAATGGCGCATAAACCAGTTGTTGGTCACCGACTACCATGGGAATGCATCTCCTCACGATGCTCCACTGCCTTGTGGATTAGACCTTTAGGTCAAAGTCTCCGGGTGTGGTCTCCTAAGAAAACCACATGCTTCAGTGTGGGCACCTGGGCAGTATCACAGCCCTCACCCAAATCAAATGAGATTTGTGCGGTGCATATGTATCTGGTGCTTCCTTGTACCAATATTTGTGTTTAAATAAATAAATAGTGTTAAGCTCTTTCATAATCCTAGATCAAATTTATTGTTAGTTGTATTTAAGTACTAATGAATTCGTTTAACAATATTTAAATGTCACTGTTTGCTTTTAGCAAAGAAAAATTTGCAGGTATATGGTTAAAGAAATTTCAAGCAATTCGAATTGAAATTGGAAATTATTTTCTAGGACATAAACTACAAATTAACTTTTGCCTTGGACATTAAAAAAGATCCAATTCCAAGAAATCACTAATAATCATGTGCTCACTAGCGACTAGCCTCAAGATGGATTTTCTAGAGTTCTAGTGGGAAGCTGTAACCAGCGGAGTCCAATCTGTAATGGATTGTTATCCAACTCATAGCAATAATTCATGAAAGGCTGTCAAGTTAGGATGTAATAATAATTATTTTATTTTATTAAATGATAAACATTGGTCCTTATTACTATAGTTAATTAGTTGTAGAAGTTATTAGTTTCCATGTGAACTGTTGTACATTCGTATCAGTGACTGGTACTGATGACCAATAAATTGATTATTGTTCCATTCTTTGATTAGAATTCTTGAAATAGGTTCCTAGATTCCTATCTACTTGTTGAAATCAATCATACTTACCTGCAGGCTACATTTCAGTTCGAGTAGTAAATGATCAATACTTATTAGTTCTAGACTAAAACAAGTGTTAAGGTATTGCTTGGTTTCAACGGATATGGATTTACGGCAAAAATAATTTACCAAACTTTAATATTTTGTTGATGAAAAATCTACAACACAATTCATCATTACTATCATAACAGGCATGCGGTTGTCTGTTAACTCTTATCTATTTGTGTTCTTAAATGTCTTCATATATTTGGCTATTTTATTTAACAAAAATCAAAACATTTGGATTTCATCTCTTATTATTTATACAGATTTCAATCATATTCGGTTATATTCAGTTTTGAATAGGCCAATAAAAGTGGTAACCCTTTAGATATGTTATGAAACTGAATGACATATGCATAAATTTTTGTTCTGTTTACATGAGTTGCGTAATAATTTTAATTAGTTAAGCTTGCTACTCCTCATGAGGCATAGATTGCTAACCTAGGATCTATGACCAACTTTGTCCTGGGGTGTCCTCCCCGGTATTTTTCAATTCTTACTTATCCTTTTCATGTCTCCTTATGACTTTCGGAATCGTTTGTTCTTTGATCTTCCTCTTTCTCTCTGACCTTGAGGACCCCAATTTAGGGCTTGGTTTGCAATGCACTTTACAGTTTACAGTAGTGTGTGTCTTTTCTTAATTTCCTCCTTAGCTGGAAGCTAGTTTATTCACTATGAGAGTAGATTATTAAAGATGGGCCTTGATCAATAGATCTGGTATATCGTGCGTAGACAGATATCAATACCTGTACCATTTTGACGATGGTTGAAGTAGTTCATCAAGTTCCAGTTCCGTATGAAAGAGCTGTTAAATTACACTAATCTATTTTATTGATTTAGATTGCTTTAATATCTATATCTATTTTGAATAACGTTAGATATTATCATACAGAATATAGTTGATTCTAAGCAAAGATAGATAGTGGCCAGCAGTGGAATCCAACACGCGCGTTTCGTCCTATTTGGGACTCGTCAGCTGAATGTACCTGCATCTTAGAGTTAGTGTTCACTCTGAGACTGATCAATTAGAAGATTCAAACAAATAATACTAAGTGAATAGTTGGTTTTATTCTTTATGAAATCATCCATGACCTTCAAGTTAAATAGTGAATACAATATTGAGTTGATTTGTTGAAATTCACTAGTATACCTATTCTCTTTCAAGATATCTATATAATTCTCCCTTGGCTGAAAAGGAATTCCAGTAAATTATTTAAAATCATTCCCAGACCAATGTACATTAACACAGTCATTGTTCATTTAATAGAATTCAGTATCCGTTATCATTTACCATGATCATTAGTAATACAATACTAATAATCGATTTTATGATTTGTTCTGATAATTCCATTATGCTCAGTCAATTTACTTCAAAGAATGCGGAGCTGTTTCTATTAGAATTGAGTTTATAAATTGATTCATAGCTTTTTAACCATAATTCATGACTTATACTACTGTTATCATCTTGTTCACTATCAAGTATGGAGGTATATATCAGCATATACACTATAACGGTTGAATTGTTATTTTCAGATTACTAGCTTTAATAGAGTCTGTCGTTCTATACTAAGCAAAGTTTTATATGCTCCAATTTACTTATTGACCACAAAGATTTATGTTGATGACATTGGCTGATGATGGTGTAAATATCTTACTCATATGAACATAGTAGCTCAGTGGATAACACATTAGCGTCTGAAGTAGAAAGTAGAGAGTTCTATCCCGGTTAGAGAACTAGTAGTTTCATCTAGTTAACGTATCCCAAATAGGATCCACTGTTAGCCACAATCTAGCAAAATAGCTCTCAAAGCTGTCTTATAACATTTGAATATGTATCTGAAAGCCTCCAAAGACACTGGTGACGACTGTTGTACTCCAAAGAAGTCTGAACTCCACTAGTACTATTCATTCAAATAGCATGAACAAAATGAATTAATTTTGAATCGTGGCACTAGTATAAAATTCGCTGACCTATATCTGGGTGGTTAAATCACCTAGCTCTTGTTTCATTTTTCATAAATACACTGACATTAATAAACACTTTATGTAAAAATTTATTCCGATTGGGTGGATAGTTTTGATTGCTGTAAGAATAAGTTGAATCTTAAAAAGAATACTGTTAATCTCTAAGCTAATATCGATGACATATCGTGATATAATAAAGGGATTAGTAACTTAAATATAAAGAAAGACGGACGGGCTTGAGCTTATTATAAAGTCACTAGTTAATGGACGCATCCATGACTACTTGGGGATCCAAAACTTCAAACTCCCTCAGCTAGTGAGTGACATAGAGCTAACATTTAGTTTGGGACCATTATATAATAATTATATTATTCCCAAACTTCTAACTGGATCAAGACTACAACTTGAAATTAAGAAGATAGTATGATATCATTGAGTATGAAGTGGAAAAATCTAAATTTCGCTTTCAGTTTGTAAAATAGTATGATTTTCATGTAGTATTATAATCGACCGTCAAGTATTTTAACCATCTACTTACTTACTTACTTACACCTGTTACTCCCAATGGAGCATTGGCCGCCGACCAACATTCTCCAACCCACTCTGTCCTGGTCCTTTCTTTCTAGTTCTATCCAATTCTTGTTCATTCTTCTCATATCTGTCTCCATTTCTCAGCGTAATGTGTTCTTTGGTCTTCCTCTTCTCCTTTGGTCTTGAAGATTTCATGTGAGGGCTTGTCTTGTGACACAGTTGGGTGATTTCCTCAATGTGTGTCCTATTCACTTCCAGCGCTTCTTCCTGATTTATTCCTCCGCCAAAATTTGGTTTGTTATTTTTATTATGAACACTTACACGTTAAGCATCAGTTACGACTGACTACATAAATTTCTACAGATTCTCGTTACTAGAATTCACCGATATATAAATTATTAATCTTCGTTGTAATTCGATTATTAACTGGTCAGTTTCTCCCTGATATATCTTCCTAATAGATATCTTTTTTTTCATTTTTTTACAACAAAAACAGGTGAAAATTTGGTTTCAAAATAGACGATATAAAACTAAAAAACGATTGATCAGTCGAATATTAAATCCATCAAATCATAGTTCAGATGATTCCATTCAAAATGAAACTCATTTAGATGAATTCAATGTTTTAAATTCAACAGCTCTTGAACATTCAAAATATTCCATTTTTGAAATGAATTCACCTGTGCAATATTATTCAGATCATCAACATCAAAGGCAAAGAACACAACAACAAGAGGGACAAGGTCACATCAATAATGAGATGAAGAATATATTTAATTTTATTGAAATACCACATTTAATTTCAAAAATGCCTCCATCAGAATTACTAGGTAACTTTGATTCAGTAATCTCAAATCTACATCGAAATCGTCAGTATCATCATCAACAACACCACCGCAATCATCGCCATGATCATTATAGTAAATTACATAGTCAATCTGCTCAAATCGATGAAACTGTCAAACAATTGAAGACATCACAGCATATAAATAATTTTTTAAAACTTGGCAATGAAATCAAATTTCCAAATTTAAAACATTCAATGTCATCAAGTTTAGAAGAAGATAATGATGAAGCAAAAGGAACACGTCCTATTGATTTCAATCATCATGATAACATTTCGCTTACTTCAAATCTATTTAATTGTATGAATAATTCAGAGCTGTCACATCATCATCGTCATCATCATCATCTTCAGTCTTCAGTAGCTAAATAAAACGGAATATAATATTTGAAACTATAGGCAGTAATTATGAACATTATTTGCTGAATTTATTAGTAGTATCGTAATTATCATAGCGAATTTACATCATATATACTACTTATTATTAAACATAGTAGTAAAGCTTATCAAATAACGCTTCATTGCTAATTATTTTATGTATATATGAATGTACAAAAATATAAATATCTATATTTTATAGTTTAAGGTAATTTTAATCATTCGAATTGGTGAAAGTTACATGTTGCTAGGAACTTTTTTACTATTTAAGCCTAAATTGGAGGTTGAAGGTATTGATGTAAGTACACTTTAAAAGTTAAATTGTGAACAGAAAGAAAACAAATTTATAAAATTACATATCACCTTAAGAATTTGAAAACCTGCAAAACCGTAGGATACTTAGTAGTCAATTTACTTACGCCTGTTACCCCTCGTGGAGGAGCATAGGTCGCACACGAGCACTCTCCGTCCCATCCTGTCCTGAGCAATCCTTTCCAGTTAACATTCATCCTTTTCATATCTGCTTCTATTTCCCGACGTAATGTGTTCTTTGGCCTTCCTCTTTTCCGCTTCCCTTCCGGATTCCAAGTTAGGGATTGCCTTGTAATGTACATTGGTGATTTCCTTAATGTATGTCCGATCCACTTCCAACGTCTTTTCCCGATTTCCTCTTCATCTGGAAGCTGGTTTGTTCTCTCCCATAAAACGCTGTTGCTGATGGTATCCAGCCAGTGAATGTTGAGTATTTTGCGTAGACAACTGTTTATAAATACTTGTACCTTCTTGATAATGGATGTAGTAGTCAATTTACTGGCTATTCATTCAGGATAATGGGAATACAGTTCATCGTATTCCAGAATTCTCTTGAAAGTTTACAAAAAGTCACAGACTCATGAAATCAATTTCAGGATCTTTTTCTTCTAACGAATAGTTTTTTAAAGAATCATAGAAGGCTTCTAACAACCTATTAAACCAAAAACATGGCAAACAAATCAACTGAATGGTTAGATCTTGAACTAAGTCTGTTTATGACATATTAAGGATCAAAGTAATATGTCCTTACATCCGATATTGTTATTTGCAGACCTTAAGCATAGTGAAAGGTATGTTGATCATTTGATTCAATTATCAATGTCAACTCAAGAGTCGTGGAAAAATGTCAACTAATCAAACTATTCAAAAGAACTTACAGTTAATTGAAATATGGAACTCATTTAACAGGGTAGATGTGTCAACTATAAACAACTAGATGGCAATTCAGAATATACTAAGAGTTTTATATTCAGGACTTGATTTCAGTCAGTCTATATTCTTATATATGGATCTAGTATAGCTTGTTTCGTTATGTATGTTTCGTGACACGTTTCATGGAATTGATGGATAGTAGTAGTGGAGCTTAGGACTCGCTATTCACCGTATTTGAGACCCGGCAGCTAGATATACTTGTATCTCAGAGTTACGATTCATATTGGAACATGGTTCGAGAGGGTGGATAATTCTTTGGCATTTGAGGCAGAAGTTGCCCGGATCAAGTCTCATCGTGAAAGTAAACATTGTAATGCACGTTTATGCAGCTGAAGAGTCCCAAATATTATGAAACATGAGTCTTAAATTCTACGACTATTGACTCAGCTATGCTCGATAAATAAAACAGTAATTGGTATCTTCATTACACAATACTTTAAACATCAGTCGTATGCTGCAGATTTAAACAAGGGATATGGTTTGAAATCCGGTTATTTTTGTTTTTAACATGTCATGTGGAGCCAACTATATAGGCAAAAAAACCACGCGAGATCAATTGTATTTCATTGAGTAGTATTAATTGTGACAAGTTAAGGGAATTAAATCAATATATATTCATATATTCAGTCAGTCAGCTGCTGGCTGTGTCTTTAGAAATTTAGCCTTCTAGGATTTATCGATGAAGTTACTAGAGCGAAATTTTTAGGCTTTCTCATTCATTTGGATGGATTATGACATCATAGCAAAGTAATTATACGTAAGAGAGGAGGATCATTATCTTGAACTCAATGATCTATAGTCAGATGCCGTCAGTAGAGAAAGTGTGACAAACTTTACCGGGTTAATCCCACAAGTTAGTGAAAGATTCTAACACCTCTTCAGCAATATCAACATCGCCGAATGATTATCTGAGTTAATCTGATGTTTCAAATAACCGTATGAGTATGTGTAAGAAAGAAAGACAAAGAATCGTGGATCACTGAACCTTGTAGATATATAACAAAACTTATATTTACCGAATAAGGTCAATAATTGGAATAAATTAAATAATAACTTATTTGCTGTTAACTAACTTTTCTTGGAACTTTAGTTCATCTAGTAAACACATATGACTATTAGGTGAAACATAGATTTTAAGGGTCCCATAACTTCGTTAGTGCTTGGTACTTTTCTTTTCACTAGAACTCTAGAGATTTCCTCTTGAAGCTAGTCACTAGTGAGCATATGACAACTATTATCGTACAGTTTTTAAGATTACTGAATTTCATGGAAACCATGAATAGATCTAAGTTAGGTTGCCAATGAAAACCTGGAACTTAGATAGGTACGTAAGTTCAGTACAATTAAATAATCCCCACATCCCTAAATTGAAAATTTGAGAACAGTCGTCAGTTTATACTAACAGTCTCTTTTAATCGAATGGATATATTTAAAAATAATACTTTGTAGTTTTCATTTCAGATTGACCTCAGTTAAACAGTCGTTGAGAATCAGGAAGTACTGAATGGCTTGTTCATTCTAGTATATGATTTCTCAAGAGTAGTCATCCAATACCCCACTGGAGATTGAATCTTGTACCTTCAGATCACAAGGCGAGTATCTAACCTCTAAACCACAGAGTCATTATTCAATACTAACTTCAATTAAGTTCATAACGATTTTTCAATGCTAACTAGGAACTAGCTTCAAGAGGTAATTTTTGAGCTCCTAATGAGTAACTACAACCAATAGAGTTTACCTATATCAGGTATGAGTTAAGCATTGATCAGTGGCATTGGAAAGTGATTAGAAATATAAACTATGGAATGTTGATTCAATCTCCTAAAGATTAAGTGTCTACTGTAAGATCTGAAGATCTTGGTTTTGAATCCAGATGGGATCGTGAATATCAAGCTCTAAGAAGTCGCATGCTTGGATGAAATATCTAACCAATGCTTTTGGACTCTCAGCTATTGTCTAAGTTTAGTCAATGGGGTAAACTATAAGAGAAGTGTAGACCATTCACTAAACAATGAATATAAAATTGAGCTTTATGTCAAGCCCTAGATTGACATATCACCTTCACGAAATAATGGGGAATATTTAATTAGTAAAAATTTTTATAAATTCCTGAAAAGTTTTTTTCTTGTTTTTTTTTCATTCATAACTATTTCTAAAAGGGGTATCTCATAAATTCTTAACAACTTTCAATATTTATCTTTATTTATATATTGACTTATACGCATACACACACACACACTTACCTTAGTTTCATGTTGTAAATACTAAAACTCAATTTTTTTTTCCTAAAGAAAAGAAAACTTATCTTCAACTATAATTTTTCAAACTAATCTAATTAGCATTTTTCTATTACTAATTGCCATTTGAATTTGATGACCAACAATAATCACAAAGTATTTAAACAACTTTTTTTTTCTTTCAGATATTTTAACAGTTTGTCTTCTTCTTCTTCTGCTTCTCCTCCTCCTCCTCCTTCAACACCTCCTCCTCCTCCTCCTCCCTCTTCTTCTTCTTGGTCTTCTTCATGCAGAAATTGTTCTTAAAAAAAAGAAAACTGGTCTATTCTCTCGTTTCAAATATTCCTCCCTTTCATTTTAATATACCAATAAAATTGTAAAGATATATATAAGTCAATAATAGAAAAGAATAGTGACTATATTGTCTATTCTCTTTTTAATTATACTAATTATTATTAGGATAGTAACTAAATGGATCTAATAAATTTTTCTTTTTCCGTATTAATAATCCTCAATATATATAATATGATCATTATTACTAAAGAGTTTTTTTCTCCTCCTCTTCTAACAGGTAATTAATTTTTTCGTTCTTGTTTTTTTTCTTTTTTTTTTAAATTTATGGTAACCAACTGAAATTGTACATAAAATATATATTTAAAAAAATGATTGATTTAATTACAAATTAGGGGGAATCATAATATATCCATATGTATGTATTTAAATATATGTTGCCTTGATGATAGAGGGGGGAGGGGGTGATGTAACCATATAAGTGTATATATATATATATATATATATATATATATATAAAGTGGGTGTTTACCTGTTGTGCATTATATATGAACTGCTTTTAATAAACACATAGATCGCTTATAATATCAATCTTCATTTCAATATTGATGACTAATGAAATCATAGATGTTATTTAA